>NC_045699.1:23813936-24119035 GCF_009834535.1 Camelus ferus
CAATTATTTTCACCCTTTTAGGATTTTAAACTGGAAGAGAATGAAATGAGTTGGCAGCTGGAGACATGAATTAATACAGAAAGGATGAAAAGAATGATTGTATGATGTGGAATCAATTACATGAGGAATTAATTGCAAGCTAAAACTATGAGGTAGCACATACTAAGAATAAGTGGAAACTATCAGATAGAGAACTATTGGGAGCAGTGGAGAAAAACTGCACTGAAAAAAAGAGATGAACAGGACAGAGAAAAAGCAGGGCATTTTGTGCAGGGTAAAGACAGGGACATTGACAATTTCTGAAGCTACCCTGATCATTGATGGCTTACCTGCTACAGTTCCATTCTTGTTTGTGTTAGATTCCTTTAGCTGCTTTAAGAAATTACCATGAACTTGGTGACTTAAAACAAGAGAAATTTATTCTCTTACAGTTAAGGAGATCAGAAGTCAGAAATGGAGTGTCAACAGGGCCATTATCATTCTGCAGGCTCTAGGTTAGAATCTGTTCCATGCCTCTTCCTGCCCCTGGTGACTCAGACATCCCTTGGCTTGTGGCTGCATCTCTTCAATTTCTGCCTCCATCTTCACATTGTCTTTTTTTCTATCTCCTTCTGCCTCTCTCTCATGAGGACACTTGTCATGGCATTTAGAGCCTACCCAGATAATCCACGATAGTCACCTTATTTTAAGATCCTTATTACATCTACCAATATCTTTTTTTCCCAAATGAAGTTAGCATTCACATACTCCTGAAATAAGTATGTGGACATATCTTTGGGAGCAGTTCTCAGCTCACCATGACAAAGCTCATTTCTCTGAGGGAGGCCTGACCTCATTAATAAAAAATAAAAATTAAAAAGAGAAACTTAGGTGTCACTCAGTGCTCCACAAGTTGACCGTCTTCTGACTCTCATGTGAGAAGATGAAGGTCAAACCGAGGATGTAATATGGGTGCAGAAAGAAAGAGGACGACGACTCCTCTTGACAAAGAAGCCATGAGATAGTTCAGAAAACTATCCATGACAATTCTACTCTAGTCCCTGAATGCTCTGTTCACAGAAACAACCTCCACGAAAGAAGGAGTCAGAATTCTCTTGCACTAAATTAATAAAATGGCTAATACTTGGCCATTAATAATTTTTATTTCACTTATTCAATAAATATCCATTAATAATCCATGGATATCCAGCTTCCCTGCAAGGCCCCAGGGTGCAAACTTAGAAATTTAAGTCCTTTCCTTCAAGTAACTCACAGGCTGGTGGGAGAGAAACACATAGCAATGCAATCTGATTTCTGCTGTGGACACCAGGCAGTGAGAGCACAGGGGGAGAGGAAAGCTTGAAGGCTCAATGGTATTAAGGAAGAATTTGCTGTTTGGGTAGTTCGGGGAGGAAGGGAGCAGCAGGAGGTAGAAAGCATTTAAGGAACATTGGAAAAGATCCCTGCCTAGGAGAATACCTTTTGCAGTCATCACCTTATACTTAAATTTCAGTTACAGATTGTCTTTAATTTTTTTTTTTTTTTTTTTTTTTTGGCTTAAAACCTAGATGGCCTCAAGGGACAATTCATGACCTATCAGTTATTTGCAGTTTTATAGGAATCACTGTATCAGGTCTGTACACAAGTGCAAGTTTTTAAAAGGAGCTGGGAACAGAGTAAATGAGGTTGCTAGAGTCAGCTTCTGTGTGTGTGTATATGTTGAAGAATTTCTGGGAAAGAAGAAAAAAAAGTCATTCATTGAGTATGTCCCTGGCTTTTTGCTTGGTATTTTATATTATCTCAATTAATTACCTCAACAGCCCTGTGGAGCATGTTTTTATTTTATAACCTCAATTTTATGGGTGAAGAAAGTGAGCCTCAAAACAGGGAATTAACTGGCCCAAGGTCACACAAGCAGTGGCAGATGTAATATCTTAACCTTACTAGGTCAGGACAAGACGTTGTAATCTTTGAGAACAGATTGTGCAGGATGCAAAGGCATGAAAGAACATGGTATTATTTACAGAATGGTAAATAATTCAGTATGCCTCAGTAAAAAATGTATATAAGAAATTGCAGCATGTGAAGAAGAAAAGATACACAAACTTCAGCTCCAAGCGACTTTTCACCCACTGAGAATTATGGAATTGGATACAGTTTTCCTCAAATCCCATGAATATTCAGTAGGAGTTCTCCCCCAACACCAGCTCGTCAGTGTGCAAATCCACTGGCAAGTCTTACAGTTTCTTCCACTTCCCATGTGTAGCCTAGTGTAGTCCACTGATGCTCCACTCTCCTAATTTAAAATGTTATGACTTCACGTCTGGACAACTGGAGCAGCTTTCTACCTGCCTCTTTCTATCTGATTCATTTACTTTCAGTTCTTCTTCAGTAATGCTGCAGGTTTCATCTTCTAAAGCATTTGGCACTCTCTTTTGCAAAAAAAAAAAAAAAAAAAACCCATATATATAAATATGTAATATACATAATGTATATACATACGTTATAAATATGTACTTTATTTTTTAACAAGTTTAAGTTCGTAGCAAAATTGAACACAAAGCACAGAGTTCCCATACACCACCTGTCACCACACAAGTGTAACCTCCCCAATTACCAACCCACTGGAGTACGGCATTTGTTACAATTGATGAACCTGCACTGACATATCGTTACCATCCAAGGTTCATAGTTTACACTAGTGTTCACTCTTGGTGCTGTTCTGTTTACAGGCTTTGATAAAGTAAAATGACTTGTATCTACCATTATATTATCGTACAGAGTATTCTCACTACTCTAAAAGTCCTCTGTGCTCTGCCTAGTCATCCCTCACTCCCCTGCCCGCCCCCTTCAGCAACCACTAACCTTTTGACTGTCTCCATAGGTTTACTTTTTTTAGAATGTCAAATAGAATCATATAGTATGTGGCCTTTTAAATTGGCTTCTTTAACTTAATAATATGCATTTAAGTTTCCTCCATGCCTTTTTATGGCTTGAATAATATTCCACTGTCTGGATGGACTGAATAATATTCTATTGCCTGGATATACTATAGTTTATTTACTCATTCACCTACTGAAGGACATCTTGGTTGCTTCCAAAATTTGAGATTTATGAATGAAATTGATATAAACATCTGTGGGCAGGTTCATTTGGATTAATACTAGGGAGCTTGATTGCTGGTTTGTATGATAAGAGTGTGTTCAGTTTTGTAAGAAACCGCCAGACTGTCTTCCAGATTGTCTATGCCATTTTACATTCCTGTCAGCAGTAAATGTGAGTGCTTGTTGTTCCACATCTTCTCCAGCATTTGGTGTTGTCAGTGTTTTGGATTTGGTCATTCTTATAGGAATGTACTGGTACCTCGTTTTAATTTTCACTTCCCTTTAACATCTGGTGTTGGACATGTTTTCACTTGCTTACTGGGCATCTGTATATCTTCTATGGTGAGGTGTCTGTTAAGGTCTTTTGCCCATTATTTTTTAGTAGGGTTGCTTTTTTATTTTTTAAAGAGATCTTTGTATATTTTGGATAACAGTCCTTTATTGGTTGTACCTTTTGTTAATATGTTCCCCTAGTCTGCGGCTTGTCTTCTTACTCTCCCACATTTATATTTAATTAATATTATTATAAGTTTATCCTTTACTTCAAGCTCTTTCACAAACGCTTTTAAGAAAAAGTAGTATGTCAAATTCAAAAACTGTTTAAAAATTTAAATTCTTACATTTAAAAATTCTGGCATTTAAGAATGTGCATACTTCAGCCGAACCTGTGTGTCTAGTCTTACTAAGTATCAGTCACCTTGTGCCAGCTTAGTAGACACTTCTTTCCTGGAACTCAAACATCACTGGGGCTTATCTAATCTCTTTTCCCCTTCCCAATAATTTTAAACTTGCATTCAGATACCCATCTCATCCCTCTTACTTCAGGGCTAACATTTTTCTATTCCACTACTGAAGTTGAGCCTCGTTGGTCTTAGGGTAAAACTACTTTCTCTTTCCAGTGATTATTCAGAAATACTGGTGTAGGCCAACCTATTGGTGGCTTTCTGCCTGTCACAGGAAATGGTTCATAAGTGGATGTACGAGACATAAGAGGACGTATGCTGGGGGCACTGGAAGAGGTGGTTTCTCGTATTCTGAATGTTACTGTATTTGAATGTGAAGCCCAGAACTGCTGCTGTCATTTCTTCACCAGTTGAAGGACTGACTAGACATATTGAGAAAAGCAGGGCCAAAAGGATCTCAAAGAAATAGAATTTTGGTTCTGATTGAACCATAGCTCACCAGTGCCCTACATCTGGACTTTAACCAGTTATGTGAGCCTTAGTAAGCTATTTAATGTTGTTTTAGCAATTTGAATAAGATCTTTTCTTGGGTTGAATCCATCAAAATTGGTACTTTGTAGAGGGGGAAAAAAACTTCAGACATCCTAAATATCCACTAGTAGAGAACCAGTTAAATAAAAGGTCACAACTACAATAGAATAGTAAGCAGAAATTAAAAGATAACATTGTGGAAGAAGAGATAACGACATGAAACAATATTCATAATATTCCTGTGTAAATATAATAAAAAGTAAATAAATAAAATAAAAACAGTATGCATATGATAATCAATTTTGGCTTAAAATCTATATTTACCTAAAATCAGGCGAAGACTCGAAGAGTGCTTGGTACTCTTACAATATAGTAAATGCACAGTGAAGTTAGCTATTATTATTTTAATTTAACAAAATGTTAACAGTTGTTACATTTAGGTGACAGGATGAAAATGATATTATTTTCTTATCTTGGCCTATCTGTATTTTCTTAAATTGAACACACTTATTTTATTTTGTAGCAATAAGAAAAAAAATAGTTCTTTCAAAATGGTTTAAATCTCAAGGTACTACTATATTATCATTGTCAATTTTTAAAAAGATCAATAGTTTACTATGATCACATCACACAGAATTCTGAAGATAGTAAAGAAACCCACTTATCTGCTTCCTAAATAAATTTTCCAGCTGCCTTCTTGTTCTTCAAACCTTTCCCTCTATTTAAAATGCTTATTTTCCCCCACAATCTTTTGACAGTTTTATTTCCTCTGTAAGATACAACTGGAATATTGGTTTTTTGCACACACAGCCTTTCTAGGTCATGCTGCTCAGATGTGATCCTTGCTCTTTTGAAAACTATAGCATTTGCAAGCTGATATTTATTTGTTTGTGTGGGTGTGTGTGTTTTTAATTTGAACAGTATTTTTAAAAATCTGTAGATGATAGTAACTAAATATTGGCAGATTTCCACATAAAATCTAGATTTTCTTTTGAAAAATAAGACCTGACAATCTTTCACTTGCATGGTTGCATGAAAACAGCCTAGGTTGGATGGCAGCTTCCCTTTTAGAGTACGTACGCTTTTTGAAGTATTTAATTCATATATCAGCTTGTGCCTCCTATAGACATTTGACTTCTACAAGTTTAGTGGAACTGTAGGCAATTTATTATACACTGCTTTGCATGATTATTTTCACATATGTAAGTTTCCTGTAAGGTTCTTGGGGCCAAGGCCCATGCCTTACCCATATTTGTAACTCACACTGTTTTATGTACAGTAGGCTTGTAATAAATTACTTGTTGAATGAATTAAACCAATGAACAAATAAATAAAACCTTTGCCACATTCTATAAATTCTTTACTTGAAAAAAGTTTTCTTAAAATAGCTGCTCTAAATCGTGGACTGAAGAAAGCACTTTAGAAAACCACATTTGTAGACAAATAAGAAAATTGCACCATGGATCATGATTACTGAACAGGCCCTGTATTGCTGAATTTCAACAAAATGGTTGGTTTTTAAAGGTGATATATGAGATCTGGCCTCGCACTCCACTCACAAACATCATTTGCTTACAAAAGATTTTGATAAATTCACTCTTATTCTTTTAGTAGTAGAAATGTGTTTTTCCACCTGTCAAATAACACAGTGACAGGAATGCTGAAAACTTCGTGGTGGAGCCATCACTTTTGCAAAATGCTGCTAGTTATGTCAAGCTGTGATGGTGGAATTTCAGAAAGAATCTTAGCAGAGATCAGGTTCAACCTCTATATTTAATTTTGTGAAGGAAAGCAGTATAGTATCATTTTAGGTTCTCTTACAACATCTCTTAAGGTGTAATTGCTTTCAGTAGGGGGAGAAAAAGCTGGATAGCAAATGAGGTAATGTGTGGTTGTGGAGAAAAATTCATAAAGTAACTCCTAGTCATGGTATTTTCTGTGCCCCTTGTAGCTTCAGGAAGATAGCCTAGAGTTTTAAACACATTCTTCAAGTTTCTTCCATAGATTAAATTAAACTTAATAACATGTGTGGAGTGACAAGGGAGAAAGATCTAGATACGTGGATAAGAGCCGTAAAATTGCAGTTGCCATTTAACAAGGACTCCTCATTTAGAGTTCCTTTACCTTTAACTGCCTGTCATCTGGCAGCTTTGCATCAGTATGCAAAGGGCCAGGCAGGGCATCCAACACAGAACTGTGGAATTGATAAAGTCAGTCTTCTCCTGGTCTCATGGTTTGAACTTTGAATATGTGTAATTCAGAGATACAAATTTCACCTGAATTCAGGTATACCTCGTTTTATTACACCTCACTTACTGCACTTTGTAGATATGGTGTCTTAAAAATTGAAGGTTTTTGGCAACCCTCCATCAGGCAAGTGTATTGGAGCTATTTTCCCAACTGCATTTGCTCACTTTGTGTCTGTGTTCCATTTTGGTAATTCCCGCAATACTTCAAACTTTGCCATTATTGCTGTATTTGTTATGATGCTGATCTTTGATGTTACTATTTTATTGTTTTAGGATGCCATGAACCACACCCACTTAAGATGGCAAACTTAATCTGTTAATGTGGTATACGTTCTGAATGCTCTAATCCCCCGACCGGCAGTTTCCCGATCTCTCTCCCTCTCCTCAGGCTTCCTTGTTCCCTGAGACACAACAGTGTTGACATTAGGCCAGTTAATTACCCTACAGTGGCCTCTAAGTGTTCAAGTGAAAGAAAGAGTTGCAAGCCTCTCACTTTAAAAGTTAAGAATGATTAAGCTTAGTGAGGAAGAAAGTTGAGACAGGTTGAAATTTAGGCTTCTTATGTCAATTAAACAACTTGTGAATGCAAAGGAACATTCTTGAAGAAAATGAAAAGTGCTGCTCCAGTGAAGACATGAATGATAAGAAAGTGAAACAGATACAGATAAAGTTTGAGTGGTCTGGATAGAAGAAGCAGTTCAGCCACAACATTCCCTTAAGCCATAGCCTAATCCAGAGTGAGGCCCTAACTCTCTTCAATTCTGTGAAGGCTAAGAGAGGTAGTGAGGCTGCAGAAGAAAAGTTTGAAGCTGGCAGAGTGTACTTCATGAGTTTTAAAGACAGAAGCCAAATGGTTTCCGTAACATAAACGTGTAAGGTGAATTAAGCAACAAGTGCTGATATAAAAACAGCAGCAAGTGATCCAGAACATCTAGCTAAGATCATTAATAAAGGTGGCTACACTAAACAACAGATTTTTAATGTAAATGAAATGAATATGTATTAGAAGAAGATGCTGTCTAGGACTTTCATAGCTAGAGAGGAGAAGTCAGTGCCTGGCTTCAAAGCTTCAAAGCACAAGCTGTCTCTTTTGCTGGAGGCTGATGCAGCTGGTGCCTTGAAGTCCAAGCCAGTGCTCATGTACCATTCTAAAAATCCTAGGGCCCTTAAGAATTAGGCTAAATCGACTCTGCCTGTGCTTTATAAATGGAACAACAAAGCCTGGATGATGGCGCATCTGCTGACAAACATGGTTAACTGAATATTTTAAGCCCACTGTTGAAACCTACTGCTCAGAAAAAAAAAAAAAAAAAGAATTCATTTCAAAATATGACTGCTCAATGACTATGTATACCTGGTCACCCAAGAGCTCTAATGAGGATGTGTAAGGAGATTAATGTTGTTTTCATGCTCACTAGCATAACATCCATTCTCATTCCATGGATTAAAGAGTAATTTCAACTTTAAAGTCTTATTATTTAAGAAATACATTTTGTAAGGCTACAGCTGCCATACATTCCTCTGATGGCTCTGGGCAAAGTAAATTGAAAACCTTCTGGGAAGTGTTCACTGTTCTAGATGTCATTAAGGACATTGATGCTTTATAAGGAAAGAGGTCAAAATGTCAACATTAACAAGAGTTTGAAATAAGTTGATTCCAACCCTCGTGGATGACTTTGAGAGGTTTGAGACTTCAGTGGAGAAGGTAACAGAAGTGGTGGAAAGAGCAGGAGAACTAGAATTAAAGTGGAGCCTGAAGATGCGATTGAATTGCTGCAATCTCATGACAAAACTTGAAGGGATGAGGAGTTCTTCTCATGAATGAGCAAAGATAGTGGTTTCTTGAGATGGAATCTCCCTGGGAAAAGACTGTGAAGATTGTTAAGATGACAACAAAAGATTTAGAATATTACATAAATTTAGCTAATAAAGCAGCAGAAGGGTTTGAGAGGACTAACTCCAGTTTTGAAAGAAGTTCTGCTGCAGGTAAAATGCCATCAGACAGCTTTGCACGTCACAGAGAGATCATTTGTGAAAGGAAGTGTCAATCGATGTGGCAAGCTTCATTGTTGTCTTATTTTAAGAAATTTCCACAGCTGCTCCGACCTTCAGCAACCACCACTGTGATCAGTCAGCAGCCGTCAACACTGAGGGAAGACCTTCCGCCAGCAAAAATAGGATGACTCGCTGAAAGTTCAGGTGGTGGTTAGCATTTTTTACTAATAATGTATTTTTAAATTAAGGTATGTACATTATTTTTTGAACATAATGCTATTGCATACTTAACAGACTACAACATAGTATAAACATAACTTTTATATACATTAGGAAGCCAAAAAATTCGTGTAACTTGCTTTATTGCCATGGTCAGGAACAGAACCTGCAACATCTCTAAGGTATGCTTGTATAAGCTTTGCCACTTGATTTTACATGGTCTACCCGAGCTTCATTTTATCCATGAAATGTGGCTAACTGTCTCAAAACTATGAACTTCATGGCATGGTTGACAGTATTTCAAATCAAATAAGTGGTATATCACCTAGCCCTTCAGGTTTTGGAGCATTTATGCTTTCTTCGTTCTTACCTTTTCAAAACCTTAAGGAAGGAAGGTTCTCGTAACATTACTTATGTTTAGATGCAAACAAATGATAAGGCATCAAGTGTACCTGCCCTTGTATGTGTTTACCAGGGCCCCAAAATATTAAGTCCAAAGAATGAATCTTTAACTGTGAAATTTTAAGAATTGACTAATTATTGAAGGATACTCACTTCCTCATGCTTTCCGTTTCAACCTTGGAAGTGGTAAGCAGTCTGCATACCTAGTAGTCAACACCCAAGTGGGTAATGGTGCCTAATAAGATTTAAAAAGCGTAATTTTCTTGGTAGTTAAGTTTTTGTTTAAAAATATACCAGGTTTCTGTTTTCTGTTTCTTAAGAAAGAAATGCCTCATCTCTAATTAAGAAGGGCAGAACTCCCAGAGTGCTATTGCTAACAATGACATTGTCAGCAAACATTTTTTTTTCACTCAGCATAGGAATTAAGGCAGTATCTGTATGGGTTGCATTTGCTGTGTAAATACACCAGTGAGGCAAAAGGCTTTGCTTCTTTACAGGGAAAGAGCACTTTCTTGTCGGAGACAGAGGACTGAAAATAGACATTAAGTTCAATTTCTGAACCACATTGAAAGGAATAAACAATTTCTCTGAATCAGCACCGCTGGTGGGATCAGCATTCTGAACTGAAGTGTCAGGTTTGGACCCTGATTTGGGACTAATGGATAGAGCTTTGGGAAAATAGCTGGCTACACATCCTAAACTTCTCCCACTCTTGCTCCGCTATTACCATTAGACTAACAGCTTACTTTTAAGTCAGTCCTCCTAGCAATCAAATGAGGCAGGGATTGCTACACGGTTCATTTTATAGCTGAGAAAAATAGGCTTGGGTGACTTGTCACACATAAAAACAGTGTTGGAAACAGGTTCCAGCCCAGGCAGTCTGTTGAAACCAAAAGCGGCTTAAATTCTTTAGACTTGCTACATTAATTAAGCCAGGGGGCCATTTGACAAAGGTGGCTCTAAATGCCTCGGTGGTTTACATTAGCCAAGCCAAATCTTAGCCTATAAATGCCTCAAGCTTACATAATTAAAATGTTAAGGACAACCAATCACAAAAGCCAACTAGGCTTTAGGTTATAGCCAATCAAATAATTTCCTGGCTTTCCTTCCCTTTCTCTTCTAAGTCTTGCCTCTCACTCCTCTCTGGGCGGGGCTCCTACCTACTTCCGGTTTGGTGGTTTGACCTGCACGATTCTAGTTGATTTTTGCTCAAATAAACTCTTAAAATGTTTAATATGCCCCAGTTTCTTTTAACAAACTATAAGACCAGAGGAAATTTGTAAGTTTCTTGAGCTAATTCCTCTAATCATCATCATATCTTCAGTTTCTTCACTGTGCAATTTACTTTAAATGTATTATAGGTTACGTAATGTAATCTTTTAACATCAGAGTTTAAAAGTAAGGCTCATTACCCAGTTTTTCTATTTGAGACCATGAATCTCAGATAGTTAAAACTGCACGAAGTAAGGGCTCTTATAAGCCCACCTGTCTTTCCAGCCTCCTCTGTAGTTGGGAATAAATTGAATCATCTCAAGAGTGGAAATTCATGTCTACTCTTGAAAACTTCGGGAAGATAACCAAATGAAAGGGGGTCTGGTCCCTTTTGTTTACGAAGATTGACTATAATTACTGCCGGGTAATTTAATATTTTTTTCAGCTCTGCTTTTGAAAACATCGAAAAGGAAATACCAAAATTGAGAGTCCATATTTTGCACTGGTATATATGGGGAGTGGTGAGAAGAGGTCTGTCCTGCATACGCACACATACATGCATGAGTGTATACAAATAATGCTGAACACGGCACTTCTTCCAATTTTTGTGATTTGGTCTCTGTTGAAAATAAAATAGTGCCATCTGGTGGAGGTTAGAAGACGTGAAAGCCTCTTCGAGTTCACTCAACTCTGTTTTGTTCAATTTGATAAACAGTCTACATGTTTTCTACACTGTGCTAGGCAACCTGTAGGGTATCTGGTCACAAAAATCAGTAAGGTATTATTTCTGTTCTCAAAGAACACACAGTGTTGCTAGGCTGCCGGCGTGGAAGCTACAAAGGCTATACGTTGGGCAAATGGCGGTGCAGAGGGGGACTGCATCCTGGAGGAGGAGCGCACGCTCCCTGGGGAGGCTTCTTGCCTGAGCAGACATGGGAGAAGCAGTCGGGTGCAGAAGGAGTGGACCGGAGGCAACATCATGAACGATAGCTCAGAAAGTAAGAAAAAGCACTGTTTTTTTCAGAAAAGCAAGTCGTTTGTAGTGCTAGAACTTAAAATTTGGAAAGCTTCACAGACAAAAGATGAGTGTGAAGCCATCCCAGACTGGTTAGGCAAGACGTCGGATGCCACTCTGCACTTTACTGATTTTTAAGTGGGACCCGGAGATAGGGAGATAGGTTTACGGTTCCGTTAATCCGTTTGTTGGCAGAGAAGAGGAGAGATCTGAGAGGAGGAAGGAGCTGTGGCTGACCAAACTTCTGGTCCTATCAATGAGGGGGAGGCAGTGCAAAGGGAAGTTACTGGAAGACCATGGGGTATTAGACTCACAGTCCCGAACCTCAAATAGAGATTTTTGATAGTGTCCCCAAATGACTCAGATAAACACTCCAGGTTTGAAAGAACACATTATCAAATGATTTTAAATTTTCATTCCAATCATAGCTATAGTCCTTATAATACAGCCTGATCTTTTACAAGTCCTGTAGTTGTCTCATGGATAGCATAGTTTAAATGTATTAAGGGCATTATTCAACTTGAGTATTTAATATATACTTGGTAACTAATTTGGCTTTTTTTTTTTTTTTAAATATACTGAAAGTCTCACAAAGTAAAAATATCTAAGACCTTGTTTAAGTTCTGGAAAAATCCAGCTAGGCAGTGTTAAAGGGATTAGAGAAAGAAGAAAACTGAAAAATATTTTGGACAAGTGAGCAGAGATGGTGTTGATTAATTATAAAGATGGGGTAGCCAACAGGCAGGTAAAGGAGAAAGGAGGAAACCAAAGGGACTCCCAGATTTCTGTCTGAATTTCTCAGGGATGGTGGAATTTTCAACTGAGTCACAGGGTAAAAGAGGAGGAGGCATTTTTATGTAGAGAAAAGAAATAATTCCATTTTGGGTACATAGAATTTGAGGTTCTTGAGAGCGAATCCAGTGGATTTGTCTAGCCTGCAGTTGACTCTGTAGAACTGAAGCTTGTGGCAGTGGCTCAGGCTAAATATAGAGATTTGGGAATTATCAGCATGGAGAGGGAATTAAAACTACATGAATGGTGGCAATTGTCTAAGGAGACCTTACACTTGGCGAAGAACAGTGGACTGAGGGTGCCCCCGTCAGGACTCTTGTGAAGTCTGAAAGATAGTTTTATAAGGGCAAGTGGGTTCCGTTTCTTGTGAAAGCTGTGACGCGTAAAGCCATCTTGATTCCTTGAAAATTTGAAGAAAAGGAGGAGGAAAAAAAACCTGTATGATTAAGAGGAAGAATTTAAAATTCTCTGCTAAATGGTCATAGAAGTATTTTGAGCAGAAACGTAGCAGAAAAGAAGGATTCCAGATGGAGAGGCGGGGGGGGGACTAGTTGGAGAGCAGGAAATTTCATGGAAGATTTATGAGGACAGAGCAGCATTCCTCAGTCAGTTCTCCAAGCCTTGATTCAGCGTCTTCTCTTGTCGCCAGAATAGAGGCAAAGGATGAAACTTTCATGGCAGTTCAGTGAAGAAAAATGAAGAATTTGGAACTGGTTTCATTCTTTTTTCTTTTGGTAATAACAGAGCCAATTCCTCAAAATGGGCACAGAAAGAAAGTATTTGTGGTAGGAAGACAAGTGGCCCCCAAAGATACCCTGGAACCTGTGAATGTTACCTTCTATAACAAAATGGATTTTGCAGTTGTGATTAAGTTAAGGGTCTTGAGATGGGGAAGTCATCCTGGATTAGGAGGGAGCCCTAAATGAGATCATAGGTATTCTGCTAAGAGAAAGGCAGAGGGAGATTGACAAACAGAAGAGAAGGCAGCGGGGTGACAGAGTGAAATCGGAGAGAATGCGTACCCCTTTGGCTATAGAGATGGATGAAGGGAACTTGAGCCAAGGGATGCAAGGAAGGAAGCTCTAGAAACTGGAAAAGACCAGGAAAGGGATCTTCCCCTAAAGCTTCCTCAGGGAGTGCAGCCCTGCCTACACCTTGATTTCAGCCCAGTGAAACTGCTTTTGGGTATCTAGCTTCCAGAAAATAGAGTAAGTCTGTGTTGTTTCAAGCCATCAAGGTTGTGATTTGTTACAGAGGTGATGAGGAAACTAAAGCAGTATTTTAAACTCATAAAATAATTGCTGTAGAGATCTCCCAAGTTATTCTTAAAAAAAGAAATAAGCCACTCGCCCAAAAATACTTTTACTTAAGCAAAGAAAGAATTTTTTTTAATGTTTTGACAAAGTGCAAAATAAAGCCTCAAAAAGAGTGGGCGTAGTTGCAGTCGTATTCTCTGGAGAACTTTGACCCGTGAGCTGTAACCTTCAGCTTTGAGAGCGACGTGATCATTAGAGTTGGCCATAGAGCTATGAAAGCACATTGAGTAGGCCAAGGGTTGGTGCCCAGATAGGCTAGTAATTTATCACCCATTCAAACCGTTAGTAAATAAATATACAGTGTATTCATTTATTTAGTAGGTAGGGTCATTTTCATCATAGAGTTTAGGTTTTTTTTTTTTTTCTTCTGATCTCCTTTGATCAGAGAGGGACCACTTTAAATTTTGCCATACATGGACAGAGGTATCTGTGAAGTGATTAGAACCATTTTTTCCCCTGAATTTTCCAGCGATGTTTTCCAGACCCTTAGAGATTGGTAACCCAGGCTGTCTAGCCTTCTCCGTAATTTCTCCCTTCTCAGATTACACAGTAATGTTAATGGTATGAAACATGAAGTGCCCTGGGTGTTCAGAGGAGACAGAGGTTGTGCTGGCTCTGTAGTGTGAACTCTGGGAGGGATCGCACAGATCCTGTCTTCTTGTTTCCTGATTGTGCTCTGTGGTTATCTGCCTGATTCAGATCTCCAGCCCTTTCTGGGGACTACAAATCATCCCAGTAAGCATTTAGACACATAGTTACATACATGAACTCTCTATGTGTCATGTAGTATATAAAAATTGGGCTGAAGATTTCATGGATACCTGTCAGGGTTATTTACACTACCAAAGTTTTTGATTGACAGCAATTTTCTGTTCATCCGAAGATGTTCCACTTAAAATTACATGTCAAGGTATTTGTTTAGAGAAACAAAACGTGTCATAAAATGTTAATAACTAGTAAAATAGATGAAGTGTATGTCAGTATTCATCGTTTTGCTTTTTCAATTTTATGAGGGTTTGACATTTTCAAAATAAAGACGTAAGGTGCCATGAATTTCTGAAATGCACTAAATCTATAAGCTGTAGAAATGGCACTGTTCTCTGGTCTGATCACTGGAGGCATCAGGATGATACATTAGACAACTGAGGAAACAATTTGGAGAGAAGAGAAGAATTTTCTATGGCAGAGGAAATGGGGATTCCATTGCTTTAATAGAGTACGTGTCGTGATACACATTAATTCATACTCACTAGAATCTTTGTTGTATTACTTTAAAAATTCTGTGTTAGTCTAATTAGAGAAATCTAGTCTGTTGGTGATAAAGATATAATTCAAGCCTCCATGCCAGTGGGCATTGTTGAATTGAGTCCAGTATTATAATGGATATCAATAATTATCTAAGATAAATTTTATGGAGTTTTAAAAACAGTAATGTCTTTATAAAGAAGAATGTAAGTTTTAATATCCAATAATGAACGACAGGGTCTTAACAATGCCCAAAACTACGTGGAAAGCAGTGTGTGTGTGTGCTGAAATGTTATCATAGCCACGTTTTCTTCTTTCTAGTACAAAATCCATTCTGTCATCTGCAGATGAATATTCCCTGTTGTAAATTTAGCTCAGTTTTCAAAAGAAAAAATCTTTCAAGTGTATAAATAGTATGGACTGGCAATAAACAACTACTTCGCCATGCTTATTTTTTCATGAATGTTAGGGTTTAAGTTCTGGGACTCTACTGACACCTAGAGGGAATCAGTTTTAAGCATCACTTTTCTTCCAGTGCTTTTCAGTCTCTTGTAGATCCATTTCCCACAGTTGTGGCTTATTTACAATGCTTTATTTTTTTCCTTCTCTTCTAAGCAGACTTTGAATCTAGTTTCTAACGGAGTATGATATAGTAAAACTTATAGCACACTGTGGAGAAGAGAAGGAAAAATTAAGAAACTTCTTCTGTTAACAGAATAAGACTTTACATCAGTTAACTTTGTCATTTAGTAATATGCTGTTGCAGATTCCATAGTTGTTCTATCAGATTGGTAACTTGAAGATCATTTTACAAATTTAAATCAAATTTCTTTATGCATTAATGTGTATTTTTAAAATATGCATTATGTAATATATTTAGAAGAAGAGTATTGAAACAAAATTATATTATTATACCTGTTTGCCTAACAATTTAGGACTCATTGGACACATGCTTGAAGAATTTACATTTATTTATGTACTTTATGTAATTGGGGAATGCATTCCCCCTCGGTACAGAAAACTGGATATGCATTGTTTGATTCTATCTTAAATATATGTTCTTTTAGAGCTTAAACAGAAACATCACAGTCACTGAAGAGGGTGTATTAAATGCACTGAGAAGAGTTTTAGTCTTTCCACGGTAAAAGGACATAAATACAACGTGAGTACGGTAGAGATCTATTTTGCGGTTGCCTCACAAAGCTGGGGAAGCACAAAAGAGGCAGACGGTGCAGCCACAAATGAGGCTTCTGCAAGGAGATGTTGCCAAAGCCAGGAACTCCCATAGCTATTTGCATAAGTGCTAGCGAAGTTCCTCAGCCGATCTGGTCCTGCGCCCCAGACGCGGAAAAGCAGATGAGGCAGCAGATGACCGTTTACATTGCCAGGGTGTGTGAACCAGCGAACATCCCCCACATTACTCACTAAGTAATGAGGAGGGGCTCTAGATATGTTCCACAATTCAGATGGGCCTGCCAGCTGGCCCCTGGGCTTCATTCTGTGTGATCCGTACACAGCAGAGACACTCAGGAGGCAATGCAAATGAATCGACAGACAGCACCGAGGTCCCAGCAGCAGCAGGCAAGGTACTGCCTATGCAACAGGGCGTGATGACAGATAATTAGCTGTGACATGCCCCTCAATGGCAGTGGGATGAGAGCGTTCAGTTGGAAACCAAGTGTGCAACATGGCATCATGAACCACACGATTTAACTTTGGAGCATAAATTCTTTTTTGCCAAACTAGTTTTTAAGGAGGTTGTTAGGAAGAGTTAAGTTTGCAAGATGCTAGGAAGGAAAGTTAAAATTTATTAAGCACTGCCCTCCAGGCATTGGGAGATGTACTTACCATACAATGTCATTTTTTTTTTAACTGAAGTATACTTGATTTACAATGTTGTATTAGTTTCTGGTGTACAGCATAGTGATTCAGTTTATATATATATATAAACTGAATATATATATATATATATATATATATATATATATATATATATATATAATTTTTTGTTGTAGGTTTTTACAAGATAATGAATGTATTTCCCTGTGCTATACAGTAGGACCTTGTTATTTATCTATTTTGTATATAGTAGTTTGTACCTGCTAATCCCAAAGTCCTGATTTATCCCTCCCCATAAGTTTGCTTTCTGTGTCCGTAAGTCTCTGTTTTGTGAATAAGTTTATTTGTGTCATTTTTTTTAGATCTCACATATAAGTGATATCAGATGATATTTGTCTTTGTCTGACTTACTTCCTTTAATATGCTAATCTCTAGGTCCATCCATGTTCCTACAAATACAGCACCATTTTTAATGTTCTAAAAATCCCTATTTTGAAAGAACTGCCTTTCCATTACAGATAAGGAGACTGAGGCATAGAGGAGTAATGCAGCTTGCTCGGTGACCCTTTGTTAATAAATAGAAGAGACATGAGGCCACCCTAGGGCTTTCAGGGTACAAAATTGGTTCTATAATGTTGCCTGTCTCAATCAGATATTGACCACGTTTTTAAAAAAGGAATTTGATAGAAGGTACCTCCTGTTTTCTACTCTTTAGGTTTACTTGGTTTTACTCACCTTGAATTAAGTTTTTCTTAGGTGTTTGACATTTTTATTTCATACTATTTTTATTTCTTGTTTAAAGTGTTGAATTAGTTATTTAAAAATTATTCTAAAGGACTCTGTTGGAACATTTGGGCCAATTTAATATGGACTGTATATTAGAAAGTAATATCATATCCACGTTAAATTTCCCGAATTTGACAGTTGGATTGTGGTTATAAGAGGATTCCATTCTTCTTAGGGTGTGCACAGAAATAGGGACAGAGGGTCATGATATCTGCTACTTGCTTTTAATCTTGGTCAGGAAAAATATTAATCATAATCTGTTCACAGATAACATGAAAATAGACTGGCAAAGCAGAAGCACAAAATATTGACAGTTGATAAGCTGAGAAGGCTGTATGCAGGAGTTCATTGTAGTCTTGTAACTATTCTCTAGGCTGGATTTTCTTTTTAAAGTAATTTAGAATAGACTGATACTCATTTTAGCCTTCTGTTAAGCCAGTATTTCTTTGAGAGCTTCAGGCATGCATTTCCAGAGTTAGCCACGACTTTCACTGCATGTAGTTTCAGTGGCAGCGAGGAGCTGATTCCCGTAGCTGACTGGCCCTTTCACCCTTGTCACAAGTCATCAGTGTCTTTGGTGCTGGCATAATCATTGATTGTGTGTGAAACCATTTGGGTGATCTGCCACTCACTCTTCATTTCGTGGCCCAGAAGGGCCTGATGATAAGTGATTACGATGAAGGAGGATAATGTATACCAGAGAGTTCTAGTCAAGAAGACGACACATTTTTGTCATTATTATTTGGTTGGGGATTTCAGCCATGGGGAGATTATTAATCTTACAGGCCATTTTTCCACCAAAATGAAAAATTGCATTTCTTCTGCTTTCAAGGATCACACGAAATTTTTTTTTTGTAAAAAGCTAGGAGAGGAATAGCAGATGTCTTCACTGTTCATTTCAGTCGGAGACATTTGATGTTCATAATCAACATTTTGAAATGTGTGCAAAGCTGCCATCTTGTGGTAAGATTCTATTCAATTTTTAGTAGGTATAGTAATGAAATTCTGACTGAATCCAAAGACTAGAAGGAAGGAACTTTGTACAGATACATTTTAGTACATGTCAGAAGCTCTGTTTTGAAGCCTACATTTAAAAAAATACAAAAGTATATTTCCACATGTAATTAACTGAATATAAGTGATTAATAAGCAATCTTAACTCATTTTGCTAACAGTGTCTGCTTGAAGTCCATGACAGATTTTATTCATTCCTCTTTCTTTCCCTCTTTCCCAAATTAAAAGGCTAAAGTTTCCTATTTCACAAGGGGAAAATTAAGAACCCACTTCTGCTTAGTGACATAAATTTTGACATCAATCATTCTTTACTGAGATTTCAAAAAAGAAAGTCACTCTTCTCTTTAAAATTACCTTTCGAAAAGTCAAGGATCATGAAGAACTACAAAGCCCTCCATCCCCGTCTTCCCTATGTACAACTCACCTTCCTGGATACTGTAATTTTCATCTCCTTGACTTGCTTCTTCTGATTTTGCCTCCTTATTTCTAAACAATTTATTTAAACTTCTATTTTTTACCTTCAAAAAAAATTTAGGGGTTACATATTTTAACACACTCCTGTGCATGAGGAGAATTCCCCTTTTATTGGAGTCCCATTAGCGTTTCCAGCAATTTTCTCAGCCTCCAGGCTTCAGCTTCGTTTTCTCTTCTTTACCACCTGACACACACCAGATTGTTTTTTCAAGGAAAGCACACTATGTGGTTTTTTTTCACTCTGCTATACTTATTCTGTATCTTGATTGTTCACTTGTTTATTATTGTGGCAATATTCCCAGCTGCCACAATCCCAGATTCATTCTGTCTTATCCCTTAGGATTAGAATTCTGATTTTATTCAGGATAGTAACCAACCGAACAACAAACCAACAAGTGACGACAACAACAACAAAACCGTCAATTTTATGTACTCCCTTGCCATGTAGATAAACTTCTAATAAGATATAGGCAGAATTTGGGAGGATATCCATTTCTGAATAAAAAGAAAAATTCTGTGTGAGATAGATTAAAAAGTCTAAATGTGGAGCAGCCATACTGCAGCCCTGACGGTACTGACAGTGTAAGTAAAAAGGTAAAAGCCACGCACTGAAGGGGGCGGAGAAAAGTTATAAAGACCCTGTGCTCTTGGAGGCATCATTGTGCTGCCTTGCTTACCTTGGACTCATTACCTGTCAGACTTCCCAGTTGGTGAGAAAATAATGCATTCCCAGTAGAGTGTGTTGGCTTTTGTCACTCTCTTTCATTAGATACAAAGCTCTGTGAGGCCAGGAGCACTGTGAAGCTTGTTTATACTTGTAGCCTTAGATCAGGGTCTTTTAACCTCAGAACTGTTGACATTTGAGGCTGGATAATGTTTTGATTTGGGAGCTATTTTGTACATTGTTGGACGTGTAGTAGCACTCCTAGCCTCTCCCCACTAGTTGCCCGTAGCATCTCCCAACTCCAGGTGTCTCCTGGGGGTACATTGCCCTCCATTTGGGAACCATTGCCTTAGGTGTTGGGTTCAGTACTCAGGATACAGTGATCAACAGATACTGACTGGATTAACGAGAGTTTTAATTAATTGGATGTGCAGGTTGGGAGAAATGATAGAATTCAAGGGTGACTTTCCAGTTTCTCTCTTGGGATAGTGATTTTATTATTGTATTACTTAAAAGATGAGGAGACATATTCCAATTTGTCAACATTCCTCTTAAACTGTGGCCTTTAAGTCGAATAAATACTCCAGGCGTGACTCAGACACCAAAGATTTCTTTCTCTGTATTAATGAAGCATACTTTAGCCCCCGAATAGTATTTCTTTCCTCTTTATCTAGTGCATAGCATTCTTCCCCCCTTTATTGGTTGTGTTGCACTACTGACTTATAGTAAACTTGAAATCCACTGAAATCTGCTAATTTCTGTCTTGTTCTACCCTTTAAATTTTTGGTTTTGCTTTTAGTGTGAGATTTTGCATTTTTTTCTTTAAAATTTTATCTGTTTCATAGCAAGCTCTGGTCTTAGTTCATCTAGTTTTAATTTTTTTTTTAATTTCATGTTAACTCTCTCTGCCCAACTGGATCTTCTGTTGGTCGGTGGCTTGTAAAAAATTTTTTGGCTAGGAAATGGTAACAAACAAAATATATGATGTTATTGGGTCTTAATGGACTGAGATCAGAACAAATGTCTCGTAACCAGTCCTTGGAACAGTTGTTTTGATAGACAGCTCTTCCTTTTCCCTGCATCCAGTTTTAAACATTACATGGAGCTGTGAGTACTGCTCTCTGAAATCTGCTTCTAGGAAAGAAGGCAGGATATAAATTTAGAAGGGCAGGGAAGTAATAGCTTTTCATTCTTGATTGTATAGCAGGTTCCACTCAGGCATTTTTACTCACTCTGTTGAGGCTATAAAGCTTAGATCAATGCAATGGGTGCTTAAGCAACAGGAAAGAGTGGGTTTCACTGCATGCAGTGTGCTTTCCAGAGTGTGTAATAATTTTACTTACTATGTTTTATCAGAGGACTGGAGGACTGAGAACAGTGGAAGATCTCCAGGACTGCAAAAGAGTATCATTTGCAGTGAATAATATAGCATATTATGGGGGGAGTCATGGTCACCTGATCAGGAGATCTCCTAAGATCTTACGGAGCTCTAAAACAAATAGAAATCCTTGAGTGAAAGGAGAATAAAGCAACACGTTTAGAGACAAATTATCAAAGCTATATTTATAAGGTAATGGATGGAGCTCTCTCTTAGAGTTAGGATTTCTTAGAATTAATGCTTACGTTTTGGGACAGACTCTCCTCTCTCCCATGAACTATTTGATATTAAGTAGTCTCTTAGCTTCTGCTCTGGCCATTCCAAATCATTCTTAATCAACACTATTCACAAATATTACCACCAGTGTTATCTTTATAAAACACTCTTTATTTGTGACTCTCCCCTGTTCCCTCTTACCTATAGAATGAATTCCAAATTTCTTAGAATTGCATATAGGACACTGCTTTTATTCCCAATTTGTCTTTCTACTCGCCTCAGTGAAAAATATGTTCTAACCACACTGACATGCTTTATGTTTTTGAATGTTCCATGCTCTTGCAAACTTCTGTGGCTTTGGTCATGCTGGAATGCCTTTCTCTACTCTTCATGGAATGCCCTTCTCTACTCTTATATTGGCAAATCCATTAGCCTTCCTCAAGGACCAAGTCAACTGTAACCTTAGTTTTATGTCCCTGACTTTCCCTTCCCCAGATCCACAGTGTGTGTTTAATACGTGTGTATGAAATGAGTACCTAGTAAATTTCCAAAGTATGAAGCGAGGAACTTCGTTTCACTGGTGTCTGTATAAAAATAAATCTTACATTATCTAATAATGTACCTGAAAACCTTTGATTACATAACATTTTAATAAATCAAAACGTATTCGAGAAAACCAATTGAGTAATGCTCTTTGAAACTTGAAACAATACTCCTGCTATAAACATCCTCCTGCGCTAACATGTTTTGCCTGTTTATCTTGTGTGCATCGCCCTAAGAGTGCTTAATGTAGGGAGACCCAGCAACCAAGCAGGTCTATAGAACTTTAATCTCATTTCTGTTTATTGACTGGAAATACCACACTACTCATTTTCTACAGTGTATGATTACTATTGATATTCTTTCTTTTTACACATTTTAATTAAAATGTTAGTTCACTATGACCAGTCTAGAGGGGTTCTTCATTGGGAATGTTGTTTCAGTAGTACAAGATCAAAAAGAGAAAAACTATTTTGTTAAAAGATAGGAAGATATTAAAGAATGATAGTCTTGCAGAATTTGCACAGAAAAGGGGGACTGATGAAATAATGTTTTATTTTGAAAAAAAAAAGCTGATAAATGACAAGAAAATGATATTTGAAATAAACACAATGTAGTGAGTGCTGCTTGCAGGGCACATATCTTCTCTACCACGATGCCTTCCTTGTGCACCTCTAAGATATTAGAGGAGGAATTGGAAGGTGAAATATACGGGTAGGCAGTTCTTTCTTCAGTGATTTAAGATGTAGAAGAACAGCATTAACAAACATAGGCAGTATCAACTGTCTTTTAAACAAAATGAAGCTTTTACCTCTCGAAAGTGTGACAAACGTTGTCATTTTGCTGTGGCCTTGAATCTTAGACTACATAATACATGCTGATGCCCCAAGGGGAAAACTAGTCTGAAAAAACTGAGATTCCTTTTACAGCTTCATATAATTAATTTTAACTACAAATGTGATTTCCTTTAAATCTGTTGGTCAGGGTCAATAAATAGAAGTGTAGTTACGTTTAACATCATAGAAATGCCTACTTACGTATTTGAATCAGGGATTTACTATCAGTCAGGATTTTCTCTACAGTATAAACAACGTATAGCAACTTATTTACATTGTCATATAGTTGACCTTTGGAACATGCCCCAAATCTTCACACTATCTGCTTAAATACCACAGAATGGGTGCAACCTACTATTTTAAATAGAGCTGTAAAGAGAAGCCTTTGAAAAGACTGTGACTTTTTCCAGTCCTGGAAAATAATATCTGAAGCTTTTAATTCCAACCTGTGCATGCAGAAGGAAGGAAGTAACAGAAGGAAAGAAAATAACAGTTAGTAAGTCAATCAGTTATTTTTCAGCCATGTGGTTTTAAGATACTAATGCAGAGGAGAATATGCTGCTTGTCATTAGACCATAGACTGATTAGGATTATGGGTCTTTTCATATTCTTCAGCATAGCGTTGATAGTGATCTGTGAGGAGAGGCTGATGTGCTCCATCCATGTTGCTTCTGGCACGAATCAGACATGAAGCACCCACAAAAATGACTGCAACCAGTAACAGCGAAGCAACCACCACGATGGTGACGATCTCAGAAATGCTAAAACTCTGACCTGTTTGAAAAAGAAAATGAGAGCAAAACATAAATGGCAAAATGGTTGCCAGCCACAATTGGACACCCTAAATGTAGCCACTGTTGCAGACACCTGTCATCTTCAGGGCACTTCCTAATTCCTTACAGTGAGGGGGCCCTGTTGGGGAAGTGATTATTTCCCTTCTAAAGGTGAGGAAATGACAGCTCAGAGTTGGAGCCACTCGCCCAAGCTCACTTGGTAGGTAGGCAGGAGGGTTAGTTCTGGTGCCTTTGGTGCCCAGGTCTTTCGGGGTCCAGATCCTGTGCTCTTTCACTGCCCCCTGTTGCCTTTGTTAAGAAAGGGATTTACAGTTAAATAAGAAGGTTTTAGATTTCAAAACCTCGGGAAAAATCAGCTCAGAATACCTCACTTCATCTCTTTTTTTAAGGATAAATAAATGGAGGCAACATTATGTATTAGAAAAATCAGAGCATATTACACAGGGCTAAGCTGAAAACTACTAGAAATGTTATCTTTGACAGTTACTCTCTCTAGGCCTCGTCTTCCTTATTTGTCAAATGAGGATTCTAATGCTTACCTCAGAGGGCTTCTAAGGATTAAATGAAGTAGTGTGCTAGAGTCAGCCCAATACCAGGTCGGGGGGCTCTCAACAAACTCACTTTCTGAAATTCACTCCCTTTATCCCCAAATAAAAATCTACGTGAAAGCTTTTAAATCCAAGAGGAAAACTGGATTACTTCATCTCAGGAACCTGTGATGACTATAAGGGTAACATATTTGCTTTTGGAAATTTCCACAGTAAAAATCCACTTTCAATACTCACTTGACCATTGAACCTCGTAAGTATATCCCAGGTTGTCCGGAGCAGTAACAAACATTTCCATGTTGGTAACTGGAGGCCAGAATGGCACCATATTGTATTGTCTATTATGTCCAATAGGGGCATTTTCTAATGGAAATATGGATATATCTAAAATATGTCAGAGATACCTTGTTAGTAGACATAATAAAGTTAGTTTTAACACATTATTATGTTCTGAAGGTGACCCAAAATATTCAAGGATAACATTAAAAATTCTTTCATATTTTACACTGAATAAAGACAAAAAAAAAAAAGTTTCACTACAGCATCCCAGGGAATTGCATAAAACAGAGCTCAAGTGCTTTGAGTATAGTACTCAAAAACGGAAAAAGAAAGTTGAATAGTAAGGAAGTTTTCGTATTTTCTCATCTCTTGATTTATCATTACTTGTTTCACTTTTAAATTACAGAAACTAATTTGAATAAAATTCCTTAAACTTTTTTTTCAAAGCTGAAGGAAAGACAGACCTGTAACATGCTGTAACATTATCTATAATTTAAATTTGAGAGACTGTGTTTCTAACGGAGGTTTGTCCTTGACTGAATATTTCTATTGAGTATTTCTCATTTTTTCTGTTTACTTTCAGAGAAATAAATATTAATTTTTCCCTTGGGTTTTACGCTGTTAGCAAAAATCACTTAACATTTTGAATCAAGGTCGTAGAATCTGATTTATTGACTGCCACCTCTTATCTCTCTACTTAAATATAAACCATAGGCATTTATATTACTAGTGAGGCTCTGTTGACAGGAGTTAAAAGAGTGGTGTTTTAGCATCAACTCTGAAGAAAAATTGATAATAGAAATGGCAAGTAGTGTTAATAGTTTTGTAAGTTTAAATTTAGTTACTTTAAAATTTGGTGATTTTTAAATTTACTATGAATTAATGCTAATTAAGTATTTATCCATGAAAGTGTGTTGAGCCCCTTCTAGGGCCAGGCACTGATCTAAGCATGTGGGTTCTAGCATTGAACAAAACAGACAAGATTCCTGCCCTCAAGGAACTCATGTTAATTATTTATTACAGTTGGATTTTAAAGCTAATAATTTAAATATTTTTTTAAACTTCCCATTTCATCTTTGCTGAGTTCTGACTTGATCCGCCTCAGCCCAGGTCAGTTTCAGCTGTGTGTAAAGTTGTGTCCATTAAAATAAATGCAGGAATAGAGGGATACTGGTAAACATAACAATAACAAGTAGATCGCCATGTTACTTCCTTAGGTCACACCCTTCAATGGCTCCTCATCACCAATTTGTGTACGCTTTTCAACAATCCTACCGACAGGTAGGAAAGTTCCAAGAGGGAGAGTATTTCTGTATGTTTTGTATGCTGTATTTTTGACACCTAGAATAATGCCTAGGAAATAGCAGGTGCTCAGTAATATTTTTTTCCCTCAGCTTTATTAAGGCACAGTGTACAACATACTGATTTGCAAATAGCTAACAGATATTGACAAATAGCTAACATCACTAATCACTGGAAAATGCAGATTAAAAACCAGGCGATATCACCTCATACCTGATGGGATGACTATTATGAGAAAAACAAGAGATAACAAGCGTTGGTAAGGGTGTGGAGAAAGGGATAACCTTGTGCACTGTTGGTGGGAATTGCTCACAGAAACCGTTGTAGAAAACAGTATGGAAGATTAAAAGCAGAACTGTTGTATGATCCGGCAGTCCCACTTATGGATGTATATCCATATGGAATGAAATCAGTAAATGGAAGAAATAATCCGTGTTCTTATTTTCACTGCAGCATTATTCACAGTAGCCAAGATACAGAATCAAATAATATTTGTGGGAGAACTTAAGTGTGTGTGTGCTTCAGTTCTCTCAGGGCATAATACATCAAGTAGTGACTGGTCTGGGACATGTATAAACTGCATCTTCTCAAAAATGCACTGAACTTCTGGGCTGCTATAGTTAACACTTAATTCATGTGATTCTTAGTTTTAAAATAAATAAATTGAATTGAATGTGTACAAGGATACAAAATGTTAACGGATAGAAAGTAACATTATACTAAATAGAGTTTGGATACTTTACACTGTAAAATCTTATACCTAATGAGAGGATTCTGTAATGGACATTACGTTGTGAATGATGGGTTATTTCCCTCATAAAATGTAATTCCTATTCCATTCTGACCCTTAAAATTCTAAAATTCTATGATAAGAAGATATATATATATATATATATATATATATATATATATATATATACACACACACATATATATATATACACACACACACACACACACACACGCACACATATACACCTTCTGATACATGTTGAAAAATAATTCCATTCTCTACTCCTAGACTTATTTTCAGTAAATACCTCTGCTTTATGGATAATTTTAGAAATGCTTCCAAGTTTTTTTTCTAACATAGCTGTCCTATGACACTGTTTTCTAAAGAATATTTGCATATGCCTGAAATATTCAAGAAGGTGATAAATTATTTGAGTTTAGCTTTTATATAATTTATAAGTGTTTATATTAGCCTGTCCTATAAGTTTGTGGCCACACTTTATCAGAAATAATGCTGCAGGTTATTTATCTAGTTTTCATTTATGGTACTTCTCCCTGCACTACTGTCCAGGTAATTCAGAGGCTTTATGTCATGCGTAGTACAAACAGAGGGAGCAGAAGGAAAATAACTAGGAAACAGAGGTATTTTTCTGGTTCATCAGTGATCTTTAGATTAAGATCTGGAGAACTTCTAACAAATTGTTATGAGTATGAAATAATTATATTTTCAATCAAGATATGCAAGACAGAGGAATACATGTTTTATAGTTGAAAGAAAAATCCACTTAAGAGACTTGCCAGATCACTCAAGATTCTCATTTCCTCTGAAGAACTAACATTCATGGCATTGTGAATGGCTGAATAACTGCAGCATACGCATTTCTCTCTAGTTTCCAGGTTGTATGTTTAATAAAAATTTATTTTGTTCATTTCTAAACCTATTAATTCCAGTTACTTGTTACTGAAATTAAAGTAATCTACCAAGACATACATACATTGATGATTATGATTATAAAAAGAGAAGGATGTCATTTTCATAAGAAATAAATTGAATGCTTTGGAAAGATTTGTTAAGGATGAGTGGCTGCAGTATTGTCCTAGAATTAACAGTGGGCAAGTATGATTGTTAAGGGTTAGGGAAGCATTATGAAATTTTAGAATAATGCTATACTCAGATTGCAGCATTAGGATTGTTAGTTTCTTGTTTCACTTTAAAGAAATAGACACTATCAACTATAGATAACTCATTATGATTATATGCATGTACATAAACACACATGGAAAATAAGGTGGAACTCCAATCAATGCATTGATAGCAGAGTGACAAGTGAAAAAATACTGATATTTAAGCTATTTATTTCTTAAATGATGAAATTTTCAGATGAAATGAACTATTTTGGCCAACTCCTTAGTTAATGATCCTAAACAGGTTAGATCAGAGGCTTCTATACACACATACACGCACACACGCACACACACATGCACACACCCACTCACTCAGAAATAATAGATGGCCCAATGGATGGATGAGTCAATAGATAATTAATCTCCAGTATTATGTTTATGTGCATGATGAAGTGAAGGCACAGAAGTCAACCTTTAGAGCACTTTTAAAATATGAAAATTTATGCTATTCTAGCCAGTGGAAGTACATTCATTGTTTGAAAAGTAATACGACGTTCTCAGCTGAGTAGAAGTGAGGAGAAAGCAGCCTTGAAATAATATTTTAAAGAATGCATTAAGACGAACTTAAAAGAGATTTCCTATGGCATGATACAAAAGCCAGCATTAACTTTTCAAGTTGAATAAAATTTCCATTTGTGAGAGGCCATAAAGGAATAAAAATCAAAACTGTGTAGTATGAATATAATTTTTCTGTCTGTGGGGATATCGGAGAAGAGTTCTTTAAGATTTTCACATTCATATTAAAAAGCAATGAGGATGTTCATTGGAAGATACGAGAAAGGAAGATTGTGGAAACATGGTAGTCATCTTTTCATAGTAAAAAAAAAAAAAAAAAAGGATATCTTATGGTTACCAGGGGAAAGGGGGTGGGAAAACATAAATTTGGGAGTTTAAGATTTGCAAATGATAACCACTATATAGAAAAATAGATAAAAAAACTAATTTCTTCTGTATAGCACAGGGAACTATATTCAGTATCTTATAATAATCTGTAATGAAAAAGAATATGAAAACGAATATATGTGTATATATACATGACCAGGACATTGTGCTGTACAGCAGATATTGACACATTGTAACTGACTGTACTTCAATTTTTAAAAAAAAGGAGACAGGATTACCTTTTTAGTTCTAGTGGATGTTAATAAGTATCATTTTATACTAACTATTCTGACAGACTTCCTGTCTGCCTTTTCAAAGCAGTTTGGGATATTTGGAAATGGCTAGATTTTATAGCTATTTTATCCTTATTGTAAAGTGTAGTTTGAGTGTGTCACATGCTTAGCCTAAAGTGATAAGTGTGCTGCCTGGACAGTCCCCTTTGCTGAGCCTGCAAAAAACATGTGAAAGAGTCTCACCAGCGTTGTATCTCCTCAGCCACTCATCAAAGATGGCATCAGTGAAAGTGTGCAGGAGGACAAAAATAGGATCATTGGGAGATAAATGAGTTTGTCCTCCAGTTCCATTTAGGAATAAATGAGCCAAGTTGTGAAGGCTTCGAACAGCAGGATCGTACCTTCCTGAGGGATCACTGTAACCTAGATATAAAAATAAGGATGAGAATAGTAAAAACCATCATGAACATCTTATTTTTCAAGTCAAAAACAGTGATGATATTGGGAAACAATTTTTCCCAAGCTTGTCAGGCCAATTTTTACCTTAATAGCATGGCTCCTCTGTACCTATGGTTGGTGGCATTTGTTTGCTATATTGAGAGCCAAGTTAGTTTTAAGCTAGTGGCATGCCATTCTAAATGTAGCCTCTAGGTTAAAAATAATGACCTGTAAACCATACCAGTCAAAATATATAGAACACTCTATTTTGACAAGGCAAACATAGGTCTACACGAAAATAAAGATAGTGGAAATCTCCAGCTTCTACAAAAAAGTGCTGATACAATTGAGAGAACACCATTCTGACTGGCCTGGAAGTTAAATTGCCAGATGTTACTTTAGTCCCCTACCTTCTTCCTTTTGAGTGACTATCAGCATGTTTATTTTTGGAAAATCATTTTTATGAAGAAGTTACAATTTCTCAGAGCTTTCTTGCCATCTCTGCACTAGTTTTAAATATCTGAAAAGACTGCTATCGAAACATTTATAGAAATTTTGATGATAATCTCTATTCCATATATATATAATTACACACACATAGTCTCCAAATATATTTCCATATTGTATATGTATTTCATATATATCATATATAATCCCCAATACTATACATATTGCATCTCCATTATGTATAATATATATTTCCCATATTATTATATATAGCATGTGTATTTCTCACATATATCCCCGTATTATATTGATCATGTATATATATTAAGGCAAGGACAAAAATAGGTCAAAAAAGAGGGTCTGTGATGTGGGGGGGAGCTACAAGTGTGTCCAGCTGGCTTGAACGACCAGCGATGGGAGAGCTATATGTTATCAAACAAAGTTAGAGTTTAAAATCCATTAACTTAATGGATGTGTAATTATAGTTGTGTAATTATAGTCACTCATTCATTTTTCATATATTTTCTTCCATTATTTTTTGACTCAAAAAACATTTAAAGATGGCCTGTAATGAATGTAGGACATGGTTAGGTCCTAGTCTTTCTATACATTCTGTCAGGAAATCAGTATAATTTGTCTTTTGACTGGGCATCAATAAGACACAAGCTGCGAATTATTTATGAAATCACTACTTATAGCCTTAGTTTATATATACCAGCTTAGTCAAAATACAGTGATTATTTGAGTCATCTCCAAGTCAGTGCATTCATATGTAGTTATTAAAATCAGCATAAATATGGGAAAGAATGACATATAATTTTGATGATAAAAGGGAGATAATTGAAAATAACTATCAGATTTATACATCAAGTATCTTAGATCATGGGAAAAGAGAGATTTATTCTCTTTTTGCGGGGGGGTGGTTCTAGCATGTGCAATGTTGTATTTAAGGTAAAATTTGATAATAACAAGTTTATTAGAAAGTTAAATATGATTCTGTTATTTTAAGACTTTAAATATGTACCATGCATATCATTAGAAGTATCAAAATTTATTTTATAAAGACACTAGTTTAGAAAACTTGAATTTGAATCTGTGCTCTGTTACTAACTAGCTGGATATCTTTGGAAATTCATTTCACTTCATTGGACCTCAGTTTCTTAGCTTTAATATACTTTGAGTTAAACAAGGAAAACCAAATTAAATATCTCTAGATGCTAGTTTGAATTTTTAATAGATTTCTTAAAGAAAAAGTTCCAGGACAATACCTAAATAAAACATATACCCAACTTAGGATCTTTTAGTGTTAACTTTTTAGGAAAAAATTTAATAATCTCTCAAAGCCTTGGATATTATTTGCCTGTACTAGAATTTGGTATAGTTATACACATATTGGCCAGCAACCTAACTTTGAGTTTAAATACCTTTTAAGCATTTTAAGAGAATGAAGAGTAGTTTCCAAGGGCTTCTCTTAACGATACAAAGAGTTTCATAACTTTTCTTTATGAAAGTTCTTTTTTGATCAGGGAATTGTGACTATATCATAGCAGGCAGGACTGTTCACATAAACTCACAGGATCAATCTGGCATTCAAAAGTTTCCAAAGAAATCTGGGTTGGTTTGTTTATTTTTGTTTGTTTGGGGAGGGCAGGTAATTAGGTTTTACTTATTTAATGGAGGTACTGGGGATTGAACCCAGTCTGGGTTTGAATACTTCAGGTTCCTGTGACCCCTAGAGCAGTGCGGAGCACCGGTTGCCTTTACTTGCCTTCCACTGTGTTTCGGAAGCTGTTTGTGGAATTGGAATAAAAAGGAGGCGTGTCAAATAAACCAACTTCCAAGCACTGAGTGACATCCTGTGGTTCAGGAAGGCGTTGCACCATGGGTCTTGCCACGTTTCCTGCTGGATTTCTCCTAATTGGCCCACCCTCAGTGCCTGGGGAAAAGATGGGACAGGCAAACACTTAGAGAACATTCAGAGATCTTATCATTGCTTTTTAAATTTGTCTACATAACATGAACACTGAAAGACAGGTTTTCCGTGGTAAAAGAGAAAAAAAATTTGAATGCATATTTAGTGGCATTAAAGTGAGAAAAACCCAAGTTGCCATGTCCAACTTCTGTGATTAGGGAAGATATGTGATACACAAAATCACCTGAAGAAAAAGATGATCACGATAACAGGTAGAGGTCCTGGTATTTATTAAATCAACATCTGTTTCTTTCACTAGAATGTGCTAAAATGAAAATTCAATGGGAAACTGAATGTGGCCAAAATAATCTCATAAACTGAAGCTCTACACTGAAATCCATATTTCACACATATTTGAAATTTTGTACTTGAGTGCTGTCTGTTTCTAGCCTTTAGAGAAATAAAGCAAAACAACCTTCAACCTCTCTGGGAAGTGGTCTATGTTTCAACCAACACATACTTTCCAGCAATTAATGTGAGAAATAAAAATTTCGAGTGTCAGTAAGACAAACAGGTAAACAAAGAGCTGTGATACGGGGGATAATACGCACCCCTAGGCACACATAGATGCTCAGGGGAGGAAGGGAGGGGGAGACAGAGAGAGAGAGACCAGTCCTTCCCACAGAGAGGGATGGGGGCTTCCCAGGCCTTCAGGAAGGCTTCATTTAGGAAGAGAAATTTGCAAAGAGCCCTGAAGGACTGAGGAGAATTTCCATAGGTGAAATAGGAGAAGTTTTACAAGTCAAACATTTTAGGTAGAGGTAATAGCAAGGGATGATAAGCTTTCTTCTACCTATAATTTAAGCCCCATTAAATACTCTGTTCTTGATTAGTGGTAGGTCCCTCAGTCTGGACACCGTGCCTGGCATATAATAGATACTAACTAGTTTTTTGGTGTATGTTGTTATGTGGGGAAATTGGGTTGACTGTAAAAAGATGGCCTGTTTGGGGAATAGCTTGCCTGAGGTAATGTGGCAATGTAAGGGAGTAGTGGACAGTGGGAAAGATAAGAAGCTACACCAGAACCACATTGTGAAGAAGTCAAAAAGCAAGATGAGACAGTTACATTTAATTCATCAGGAAGTGGGAAGAGGTCTTAGGTAAATGGGAGAAGGGGAGATTGGGTAGGAACATTTTGCGTTAGTTTGTCTCAGGCACCGGAGAGGAGTGTTGGTGCCCTCGAGGGCAAGATGCAGAATAATCCAGTGGGGTGGGAGGGGTGATATTACAACATCTACCTCTGTTTATTTTCACTGATTGATGCAATCTCCTATGTTGTACACCTTATAGTTAATGTAATGATTGGTACTTGACGAATCAGTATAGCTAACTTTATTTATAGAATACAAAAATAAAACACATGCCTATAGTGAGGCTGGAAAGTATATGTGCATTTTTTAGATGTATGTTATCATCAGAACCTTCAGAAAGCACTGGCTAAACTGTCAATTCAAGCTGATGTTTTGGGGATTACTGTTCAGAGAGCTGTCAGTCCATCCCAAGAAAAAAGTACTGATTACGTGAGTTTTGAAAACACAACAGCCTAATTTGCCTACATGGAGTTTCGTAGTGGAGAATTCTGATAGTAAAGAAATGAGTTAAACCTTTTTCATTTTAATCCAATGATTTTTAAATTTGTTTGCACTTGGACAACTTCTGTCATTGAACCAACTAACATCCTACGGATGGATTGGAGTCATGTGGAATTTCTACGCAGGAATGAATGTCTGAAGTAGAAAGTATATTTGGGAAGTATTGTGAAGAAAAAGTGTGCTTTTCAAATGGTGAATCAAAGATGATAATTTAGTGGCTGAAAGAATGTTAGGTGTCAATAGTTAATTTTTTCAGTATACTGAGTTTGGTGCAGTCATGAAATAATGGTGAGATACTGTCCAAAAAGCATATGAAGACATAAGCATGGGATGTCTAAGGAAGATCTGATCTAAAGATGTGCATGTATGGGTGCCCTGTAAAAGATGATGAGTGGAACCACAGAAATGGATAATTTCATCCAAGAAGAAAAGTAGAGAGAGGAAAAAATTACTATGCAAATTAAGTAAGATACCTTATTAAAGCATTTGCCACCATATCAGACACATAATATGTGCTCAGTAAGATGTTAGTTTTTTTTTCTTTTACTGGCCTAATAAATAAAACGATTGGTATTTACATCTTGAAGTAAATCAAAAGGTAACCTGGAAATTTGTTTCACTTAAAATATGTAACTTCAATTTTTCATGAATCTAGGTGTCTGAGTTATGAGACTTGTTACTGTAACTGAGAAGAAAAATTGTGACATAATCTTCTCTCCTTTCTTCCTGTATCCTGTGCTGTAATTTTATTTACCCATTTAAATCATGCTCTGTTTTGATATTCAATCATCCGTATGAGTGGAAAATACCTGGAAAACTCCCAGGTCAAAATTCAATAGCCCAGGCAGAAAGAGCTGAGTATTTGGGTATGTCTTAAAGATACACTGAGCCTCAGTTTCATCTCCCTGCCACAAGGTGGGAGTGCTCATTCAGCAGGCCAAATAACACTTTATTCTAATTTTTAAACTTCTATAGTAGAAAATTTTATGTACTTATTTTGCTTATTCCTATATTCAGCTAAATAATATTCTTTTATTGAAGGAGAGTTGATTTACAATGTTGTGTTAGTTCTGGTATGCAGTATAGTGATTCAGTTATGCATATATATTTTTTTATTCTTCATTATAAATTATTATAAGCTATTGAATATAGTTCCCTGTGCTGTATAGTCGGACCTTGTTTATCTATTCTATATATAATAATTTGTATCTGCCAATCCCAATCTCTTAATTTATCCTCCTTTCAATAATCTTCTAGTGGTGAAAACATCTACCTAATTTCTTCATTCTATGTAAAATATTCTCAACTTAAGTTTACAAAGTAATTGAATATCTGATGCTTAAAGAACATATGCAGAATAAACGTTACATGTATGATAATAAATTCTCATAATTCTAGTTTTTATATGGAAGAACAAAAGTTCAAAATAGCCAACCATGCCTGAATAAGAAAAATAAGATGGGGTAGAAAGACCCTGATAATTAAGACCTTGTGTTAGTAGCAAGGGACAGATATGAATATGATCCAAGGACAATCACAGAAAGCTCCACATGAACAGACCCACATAGGAGAGAAACTTGACCTATGGCACAGGTGGCACTCAGATCACTGGAAAAAGGGTGCTAGGGCAGCTGGTTAAGCCTTCTCTTTCTGGGTTCACTTTGGGAGAGCTGGAAAGAGCAAGCTGGCAGACTTCTGTACAGCATCTTTGTTTTCTTAAAGGTATCCTGCATATCACCTTTTTATTTTTAACCTTCTGACTAGAAGTCAACAAAATAGTTAAAATAACAAAATAGTAACCATTATTATGTAATAATACCATTATATAATAATAAAGAGAGAGTGTGTGTATATGTGTGTGTGTGTGTGTATTTATGCATGCATGCATGTATTTATGGCACTTCCAATTCTTTCTGCATATTTCAGATTTCCTAGGGAAACATTTTCTGTGAAATTCCAACACAGGACACATGACTGCTAAGCAATGGTGAGTGAACTAAGAGGATTAAGTAATGCAAATAGACATTTCCAAAATAAGAAGGGAGCAATGCACTGACCAGACTGCTCAAGAAAAGCAGTATAAAAGTGTATAGGCAGATTGCTTTGACTATCCTAGGTGCTCAGTAAGTATCTGTACATCCATTCTCCAGAATAACAGTGGATTTTGGTGTGAAGCCCTTAGTAGAATGAAAAGTCTTCGGGCAGCACATTTAGTCTCTTTACTTAAGAGGGAATTCAGAATTCTAGATGTCATTTGGAACTTACTGTTACAAAGGGTTCCCAGGGTGTCGTAATCTTCCAAGGATTCGCAGACCACTCGCCATTGAGAAAAGACAGAGTTTGGGCTTATCAGAGTGAAATCAAAGTTGCTTCTTGACCCCATCAAGTCATCGGTGCAAATGTCACAGACGTTCTTCCCGGTGGCAAAATTCCAGTAAGGAAGGGAGAAAGAAGGATCCTGCAGCATTTCCTAGATCACAGAAACTCTGTTAGCATTCTCTGCTTTTGTTTAAAATTCTCCCTTTGCTTGGCTTGCTCCCTGGCAGTCTGTCTCTATTAGTTCTCTGCAGCCACATGGGAACCAGGTAGTGTGTCAGTGGTGTCTGAAGGGCTAGAGGAAGTAAATACCGTATTTAGCAAAGCCTCTAATTTAGTACAAGAGGTCACTTATGCAGTAGAAGGAATGAAACCCAACTCATTGTACAGAAATTTCTGCAAATGCTTTGGAGGAGGTGTCTTCCTTTTCTTTTTTTTAGGCAGGTAATTAAAACTGGATAGACCAAAAATTATCAGTAACTTCTACTCCTTGACACTTCCACATCCTTCTGTTTTCCTATCTCTAATTCAAGTGTCACTAACTCAGGCTGGAGCCAGATCCAGCCTTGAGATATGTTATGTGAAGCAGTGCTTTTGGTTTTGTTTGTTTGTTTGTTTTTTTATTTAACTGGAATGGGTTTAGGCATTTAGATTCTGGTATGACTACAGACTACAGAGGCTCTTTCCCACTTGCTTTATCCACCTGGGCACTGAAGGCATTTTCCTCAGAGACCTCGCTTCGGACTGTAACCTATGAAGATGCAGGCTTCTGCCTGAAACTAATACAGACAGGGAATGCTAAAGGGACACAAAATAGTTCTTTCTGCACATGGTTCCTTAGACCAGGACCTAGTTTCCATTTAGTGCTGATCTCAACAGTTTAAAAAATGCTGGACTAAGATCACATGCTGTTTTTTTTTTTTTTTTTTTTTAATATTGGGTTCCTTAAAACACACATTTATTGTGTTTGTCATTTCTGATTCCTTTTGGCTCTGGGGGAGTTCTGTTTAAAATGTGGGTATGAATGTAGGGATAGCCATTGTTTTATCTCACCTTGCAAGCAGTTAGTACATTTTTGTTTTTTTTACTATAAACCCTTGCTGGGAAACACTTCCTTGTCCTCAGGGTATTGTAGAGGGTCAGAAGCTTTCCAGAGCATACCCACTTACTGATCTCTAGGGGTTTGCAGTACTCGTTTAGATGCCATTGTTCTGGTTCACAGAAATTAGTGACAGCTTCCAAGGGATCATTAAGAGTCAGCTTGTGGTTCGCAACTGACATTTGGGAGCTGGAGAATATTCATGTGGCATTTCAACTGTGCACTGCATTTAGGCTGTAATGTACTGGATCCCTTGTGCTGTTGGGTTTGAAAAACGGAAGTCATAGGGGTTGAAGTTGACTCAGGCAAAATTGCAGCTTTTACATACTTTCCACCTGCCCTTTCATTTTGGTGTGCCTATGGGAAAATGACTTGAAGGCATGAAGATTTAGGGTCGATTATAAATGACAGATTTATCTACTCATAATCTACTAAATATCTTACTTGAAATCAGAGCTATAAAATAGGAAGTTCTGAATATCAAATGAATTCATTTACTCACTCTCAAACTGCATATGGATGGACTACTTACGTATGAATATTCTGTTCTGTATTTTTTGTGCATTAAATCTCTCCCTTCGAGCCATTATTTTCTCAGATAGTGCTGGGGACAAGCCTGCCACAAATCAGTTAATGAATCTGCCCTCAGATATTTTCTCTGCCCTCAGATATTTTTAGATTAATTTTCAGATTTTAATTTGGGGGGAAAGATTCATTGCTGTTATTTTGCATATGAAACAGTCCATTTGTGGATTTTCTAGTTGAGATCTAATACTTTGAAGATTCATTTTAAAATTACAATGTTTTTCTTAAGATACAGAGCAGTTAGTAAAACAAACAATAGCAAAGTATTTATGTTAGTATACTTTAATATTTTAATGTGATTTTAGCTTATTTCCTTAAAAGTGTACAGGAAATAACTGTGTTTGGTTTGATTTTCACTTTATGCCAAAAAAGCCTACACCTTTTAAATGAAAGTGATGTCTGAGAGACAGGATGTTTTTAATAGTTTTCTTCTATAAGCCTCAAAGTTGTAGGGGGCATAGAAAAAAAATGGAATTCAATTAAAATATGACACTGTAAGTGAAAAAGTATTTTTTTTTATAATTTAACCCCTATACCATGCCAGAAAGAATCATCAGTTGGGATTTGGAAGAATGAGAAGTTATAACACTAGCTTCATCCAAACCAGGAGGAGGTACTGGTTTACATTTGGGGAGGAAAACATATCAAATGAGATTCCTTTGTTGCAAACCACGCGAGGGTCATTTTTTCAATGACAGAGCTGGAGAATACATCCAGTGCTTTAATTCACACCTATAAATGTCTCCATCGGCTTCCTCATCATTGATGTGACTTTCTTTTCACTTCGCAAAGGATAAAGATTAATTGATAAGGGAGTAATTAGTATAGGGAGAAGCTTAGCAGAATGTCAGAAGCAGATTAATAATGTGAAATTGCTTGGTCAGTGCCTGTTTTGATCATTCGGAACACAGTGAATTAAGACGACTTACAAGCACGGCGCCTCCTGCGTAAAGGCTGTGAAAGTGGAAGTGTTTGGTGCGTACCTGTATGTCTCTCTCCAGCTGCAGCAGGTGGTACCTGTGCCACGTGAGAAACGCTGGTCCCTCGTGAGAGAAATCTACTTCACCAAAGCTCTCCTGCCCTGCCCCAAGGAAAGTCTTTTTGACGGAGTAGTAGTGGGTCCACACAAAGTAGTTATAAATGGAAATGTTCTCAAATTGGGGCGTGTTGCCGTCTGGCCCCAGTATTTCCTCTGATCTCCTGGTGGCGATGACAAACTGAGGGTGATTTGTGCGCTTTGCCATATCCAGGGCCCGGATGAAACGGTTCTTTTCTTCAGTGCTTAAGTCCAATAGGTTTCTCCTGACTTTAGGGATACAGAATTCAAACGTGAAAACATCTGCCTTGTGAGCGTGGGTAGAGAATGAGCCTAAATAATCGTTAAGCACCATGTCGCCTTCACCCAGTAATGATAATCTGCATGTTTGCTCACATCACCTTAGACTGTTAAAAATACCCCTGGCTAAAATCCCTTCTTCAGGCCTGCTTTTTCTCTCCCTTCCACTCCCTCTCTCTCTCTGACTTACTCGAGGATTCCTGTTACCTTTCCTTAATCTGACGGTGGACTTTATGATTCTGCGATCCTGTTGTGTTTATCTCTGCTCACTACTGGCATATTTCTTGGAATTTCCTACCTTATTAATATCATAAATTTTGCAAAGCCATGGTATGTGGTATAGCATAGTGGTTAATACCAGAGCCTCGTTCCATGACTCTGCCCACATTTCTTGAAGCATCAGTTTTTCATTCAGGCGTGTGTGCATGGGAAAATACCTGCCTTACAGAGTTGGAAAGATTAAAGAGTATGCACATACAAAGCACTTAGACCAGAGCCTGGCTCATAAAAAAGCCTCCATCAACGTTCTGTTAAACTCTTGCTCCTATGTTTGATATACAGAGAACAGTGGAGTATTGCTGGCTGTTACTATTTAAAGCCTTGTCATTCATTGCTCTTTAGGCTGCAGGCTAGGCTCATTGTGTAAAATGACTGAACTTGATCATTAGAGAGGGAAACGCCTTTGTGGTCAGCCAGGGTAGTGGGGGAAGCTCATGGATTAGAGCTGGACAGATCTCAGTGTGAATTCCAGGTTTCCCGCATACCGGCTACATGGATTTGACCTTCCTGTCTAACTTAGGACATTTAACACAATGACCTTGAGAAGTTACTAAAAGGTCCAATTGTAAACACTTAGCACGCTCCTAGTTTCAATTGGTTGCTCAACAAATGTTTTGGAAGGAAACGTTATCAGTCAGAAGACTTGAGCATCAATTTCAACTCTTTACATCAAATACATTTCTTAGCCTCTCTAAGCAGCTCAGTTGATTTAGGATTCTATTGAGTGTGTGGAGTCCCATGCAGAACCGGGTATCTGTTCACACCTCCACTTACCTGTGAGAACCCTCTGGTCACAGGCAGGTCCTCTCCATCCAGGACGGCAAGTTCCACAGTTGTGTCCTGAGAAATTGCCATTGCAGTGGCATGTCCTGTTGAAGAACCGTGTGGGCCACTTCTCTCGGTCATCTCGGCCATCGTGTGGGTACTGGGCGCTGTGGGGTCGGGAGTCAACTGTCAGGGCATCACACCTGCCCCTTCCTGATGAGGAACCACAGCGGTCAGTACCAGGCCCAGACAGTGGGAACAGATCTGGGCAACACACACCACTTCTCAGAGCCTCAGGGGTGGCACAGTCTCTTGGGAATTGAGCCCAGGCCTGCTGGAAAAAAAGCAGGGTCAAGAAGGTGTATCCCAGAGAGAGGAGTTTCCAGGCTTCCATTCTGCTTGTAGTCAGAATGCAGGATGAGGCTCTGGTTGGCAGCCCTTTGTGTAGAGACTGGGGCACACGTGAAAATCAAGCTGGAAAGGAAAAAGCAAAATGAAATTATGCAAGTTTTTTTGAACTGTTACAAATAGCAGGAGCCCCTGCCCAACCCACCTTCAAAGTGCTTTTCCTGTCTGTGAAATGACATTTCAAAAAAAGGCTAAAACTAAGAATTTACCTTTAAAAATTTAACAGCTATCATGTCTACAAAATGAATTCCCTGTCCTAGTTATTTAATTTTCTTCATTTTAAATTTCTATTTATACATCAAAAAATAGTTATCCTGGAGGTCATTTATGAAAAGCACTCATGAGCAGGTCGCCACCATTAATGACATTTAAGCATGGAGCTGAAAGAGGAAGGCTTGGGAGCAGATTTCTGGCCAGTTAATTTCCATGATTCCAAGTCCCCCATATCCTACTGGAGTTTTAGCAGGGGTCTACCCACTCCCCATAGAGCTTCCCAACAGTACCTTGAACTCCAGAGGGAATTCTCTGCTCAACCTCTCTTAGATCTCAGTGTTTTATATTTGCTTGTTCCCTGATGTCAGAGCTGTTAATTGCCTGTGGGTTTCTGCCTGATAACTAATCTCAAAGCTCTTCACCCAAAGTGGCAGGGGCTGGTCCTCTTTTCCACCCTTTACTAATCCCCTTTCACTTCAGTAAGTTTTTCTGCTCTTTAAGAATTTGGGTAGCACATGATTGCTTTCCCACTGGTTTCCTTGTGATGCTTAACGTTTTAAGAAAAGGTCAGAGCCATTAGTTTGGAATACAACGAGTCAGAGAAACTAGAGAGCTTTTGTTTTCATTGTAGAGATTTAATTTTTTCCTTTGACAGTATATCTTTATTTTTTGGCTGGGGGGGTGGGTAAGTTAATTCAGTTTATTTATTTATTTAAAAAAATTCTTTTAATGGAAGCACTGGAGGTTGAACCCAGGACCTTGTGCATACTAAGCACATACTCTACCACTGAGCTGTACCCTCCCCGCCCCAACAGTATCTTTTTTTTTTTCTCCCTTTTCAGTTTTATTAGGTAGAATTATTACAGTTTGACTGCACATACACATTATATTGCATGTAAATGCATATATATAGTATGCTGCACTTTTTTTAGTTTACATATATGTACTAATTATTGTTTCTAAGAACAGATTAGATCTTTAGCTCAACAGTATACCTTTTGAAGATAAAATGTGATTACTTATGTTTTCCTAGTGATAAAAGGCTAACTAGGCTAGTGCTTGTACCTGATGGTAGCTTTTGGTTGTATTCAGTCTTGAAAATAGATACTGACATTCTTAAAATTTCTAGGGAGAATAATTGCAGTAGAAAAATCGTCAGATGCAATTACACCAACCCCCATGACACTGGCTATCATGGCTGTCTGCCAGTACTGACAGGTGATACTCCAGATCCCTTACTCCACTGGGGTGGTGTTCATCTCTGTGACAGAGCATCACAGGGTCACTGCTACGTCTGTTGCTGAGAAAATGACCACCTATTAGCTTATTCTTTCCTACCTTCTCTTCAGGCAGACTTAAGTCAATGAACTAAGGGCAATAGAGTCATGTATTTAAAGATGAGTTTTCCTCTGGAGCTGAGAACCCATACATATGAAATCAGCCTTCAAAACTAATCTTTAGTTTGGAATACATAATTACTGTACAAAAGTTATCAGAATTCATAATCAGGATTAACTGTGCTATTTGAGTCTCAGCCAGAAAATTGTCCAGGAACCGATATAAGGGACTTGGGTATATGATTACAAACAAAAAGCCAGCCAAGGCTGTGTCTATAAATTAAGATAAAAAAGAATAAGATGGATTTCTAGGACATGGCTCTTTGTCCAGGCCATCAGCGTGATTTATTACAGCTGTATCAAGCCATGGTTATTAAGATTTGTGTCTGTAAATCTTAAGTGTTACTCTTTTTAAATTTATTTTCATATTATGGTCTGTCATGTATATAACAGTCTATTAATGTGAATATCTATTAGGATATTTCCTTAAATGTTTTGAAAAACAAAGCAATCCTTGTTATGATCTATTCCATACATAGAAACCGAAGGTCCCTTTTTTTCCCCCTGGATCTCTAAGGCATTAGAATCACAGAAGTGCTAGCTAGCTTCTTTACTGTATAAGTAGGCTTCAGTGACCAGACTTTTTTTAACCAATACTATGTATCCAAACTGTTACCTATAGCAATATTTTATGTTTATTTTTAACTGATACATGAATGTAAGAATATACTTGATATATATCCATTCTCCTGTTAGTGAACATTTGGGTTATTTTCCAAGATTTTTAATTTGGTTTTTTTTTTTTTTTTTTTTTTTTTGGTCTATAAAGAGTGCTCCTATAGTCTTGTAAATGTTTCTTTTTGAACACATATATAAGAATTTCTTGTGGTAAATATCTAGAAAGTGGATTGCTAGTCATAAGATTTGTGAATGTTTGTAAGATAATTTTCAACTGTTTTCCAAAGTGGTTGTATCAGTGTATATTCCCAACAGTAATACGTGAGATTTCTTATTGGTTCACGAACTTCCTAACGCTTGGTAGACTTGATTGACATATATAGATATAGATATTTCATTCATCTTAATAGCTAATATGTTTTAATATGCTCTTGAGCTTTTATCTGTTCTGTTTCCTTTATTGTGAAATGTTTTTTCATGTGTTTTGCCCATTTTAGAATTATGTTTTTGTCTTTTTGATATAGATGAGTTCTTTCTGTATTCTGGTTTCTAATCTTCTGTCTGATAAATATATTGAAAATATCTTACTCTAATTTATGGCTTAGTTTTTGCATTCTTGATACAATCTTCTGATGATTAGTAGTTTATTAATTTTTTATTGAAGTATAGTCAGTTACAGTGTGTCAATTTCTGGTGTACAGCACAATGTCCCAGTCCTGCATATACATACAAATATTCATTTTTATATTCTTTCTTATTAAAGGTTATTACAATGTATTGAATATAGTTCCTTGTGCTATACAGAACAAATATTTTTTTAAATCTATTTTTATATAAAATGGATGACATTTGCAAATCTCAAATTCCCAAATTTGTCCCTTTTCTCCCCATTCCCCATGGTAACCATAAGATTTTTTTACTATGTCTGTGAGTCTGTTTCTGTTTTGTAGATGAGTTCATTACTGTCCTCTTTTTTTCTTTTTTTAGATTCCATGTTGAGTGATATGATATTTTTCTTTCTCTTTCTGGCTTACTTCACTTAGAATGACAATCTCCAGGTCCATCCGTGTTGCTGCAAATGGCATTATTTTATTCTTTTTTATGGCTGAGTACTATCCCATTTTATAGACACACCACAACTTCTTTGTTCAGTCATCTATTGATGGACATTTTTGCTTTTATGTCTTGGCTTTGTATATAGTGCTGCTATGAACATTGGGTGCATATATCTTTTTGAATTAGAGTTCCCTCCAGTTATATGCCCAGGAGTGGGATTGTCGGATCGTATGATATGTCTATTTTTAGTTTTTTCGAGGAATCTCCATACTGCTTTCCATATTGGCTGCACCAAATACATTCCCACCAACAGTATTGGGGGGTTCCCTTTTCTCCACACTCTCTCCAGCATTTATCGTTTGTGGACTTTTGAATGATGGCTATTTTGACTGGTGTGAGGTGGTAGTTCATTGTAGTTTTGATTTGCATTTCTCTGATAGTTAGTGATATTGAGTATTTTTTCATGTACCTATTGGCCATTTGTATGTCTTCTTTGGAAAATTGCTTGTTTAGATATTCTGCCCATTTTAGATTGAGTTGTTTGTTTTTTTTGGTTATTAGGTGGTATGAGTTGTTTATATATTCTGGAAATTAAACGTTTGTCAGTTGCATCATTTGCAAGTATTTTCTCCCATTCCATAAATTGTTATTTGTTTTGCTTATGGTTTTCTTTGCTGTGCCCTAATAAGTTTAATTAAGGCCCATTGGTTTATTTTTGCTTTTATTTCTATTTCCTGGGTAGACTGCCCTAGGAGAACATTGCTAAGATTTATGTCAGAGAATGTTTTGGCTATGTTTTCTTCTAGGAGGTTTATCATGTCTTGTCTTATATTTAAGTCTTTAAGGCATTTTGAGGTTTGTGTGTGTGTGTTTATGGGGTGAGGGAGTGTTCTAACTTCATTGATTTACATGTAACTGTCCAGGTTTCCCAGTAGCACTTGCTGAAGAGACTGTCTTTTCTCCCTTGTATATTCTTGGCTCCTTTGTCAAAGATTCATTGACCATAGGTCTGTGGGTTTGTTTATTTCTGGGCGCTCTATTCTGTTCCATTGATACATATGTCTGTTTTTATGCTAATACCATGCTGTTTTGATTACTGTAGCTGTGTAGTATTTTAATGTCATTGTATCACTCTTTTGTTAGTAGTTTCCATGTGTTGCTTAAGAAACCCTTCCCATTCCATAAGCAATGGACTATTTTTTATATTTGTTTTAGTATTTTAAATTTTGACTTTTATATTTCAATGTTTAAACAGATACGGAATTGGGTCTTGTGTCTGATGTGAATTAGGAATCTCAGTTAAATTTTTTATTCCATATAAATACCCAAATTTTCTGAACACCATTTACAAAAGTGTCCATCCTTTCTCTAATCATCTGCAGTATTACTCTTTAAGATTTTCATGGTTGAATGCATTCATTTCTGGCATTGCTATTCTGCTCTGTTGGTGAATTTGACTACTCCTCTGTCAATTCTAGATATTCTTGATTACTGGTACTTTATAATAGATCTTATTGTAGTTGAGAAAGTCTTCCCAAATTGTTCTTTCGGAATGTTTTCTAACCTTAGGTTTGTTAACATTTTTTTAGAATGTTTTGGAAGCTATGTTAATGAGTGAGTTATGCCTGAAGTATCCTTCTCAAACCCTCCTTGTCTGTATTTGGAAACAAAATTTTTCTGGAATCATTGAATATATTGTGGAGTGTTTTTCTTTATTATTTTCTTAATCTATGAAGATATTTGAGTAATACTGAGACAGTTTGTTCCTTGCAAATTTGATAGAAACCCCTGTAAAATTATCTGGGACTGCTGCTCTTTGTGGAAAGATTTTTAATATTGATGAAATATCTTCAATGTCTGTATGACTATTCCTGCTTTCTGTTTTTTGTTTTTTTTTTTTAAGTCATATAGAAAGTTCTCTCACTTTTAGTTTATCTCCACATGGCTTATTTTACTTTAGTTCCTGAGTGGTAGTTTTGAAGAGGTCACTGTGCTGTTTTCTCATTGATGTTGAGCTTATTCAGAAATCTGTTGTCTTTCTTAACAGTTGTTCCTTTGAAAGTTCTCTCTCTTTTCTTTCTCAGACTACTTTTAAGATCATCTTTATTTGTCTCTGCTTTTATAGATTGTGTACAGATATGGATCTGTTTTTATTTATTCTACTTAGTTTACCTTTTGCTTTAGGTATTTGTGGATTCCTGACTTTGTCAATTCTGGAAATAGTTCAGTGATTTTTCTCTTGAAATTTTGCCTCATCTCCACAGTCTTTATTACTTCTTTTGGCCATATGAATAGGCATATGTTCTCATTCCATACTTCATACCTCTTCCTCTGTTTTTTTATTTTGTATACATTGGCTGGGTGAATGGTTTCTATTGGAAGATCCATATAAGTTGTTGAGTGTTTTTGAACATTGTTGTATCAGTCAGTTGGAGCTTCCTAAAGTCAAGTGGAAATTGACTTTTATCATTGAAATGATATTAAAATATGTAAAGAAAATAATAATGACTCAATAATAATTGAGTCAACAGCCTAGGCCTGAATTTATTAGAATCATAAAACACAAGCTGGGGGTTTTATTATTATAGTATAAAATGCCTCTCTTCCCTGAAGGCTGTGGTCTAGGAATATACCAATATGTTTAACAGGCAATTCTATGACTGGTAATCTTAAGTCACCAGGCTCAATGTTCAGATCAATAATTTAAGTTGTTATTCTGTTACTGCACAGTTGTAGGGAAAAAAGAAAAGAAAAGGAAGAATGCTAGTTACCTCAAAAGTCACCAAATAAATATCTATACTGTGTTTGGTGGTTGAGCCAGATCAACAGATAACACCAATTTTTGCTTTTTATCACTTTATGATATACTTGGGAAGAACCTATATACAGGTAAATGGGAAAAGGAAGAGATCCTTTGGGAAAGGAGAAATTATTAAGAAAATAAGCTATTATACCTAGAATGTTGGAACTGAGACCAGAAGGGAGAAATCTGGTTACAGCCAAGGATGAGTAAGCTGGACTGAGCTCATAATTTTTTTTTTAATCGCCAGTTGGCCACACTAGACTGGTTCATGGTATGAATCATTAGATTTTGTAAAGAGATGATTGGCTTTTTCTACCTTCCTAAAAGTTTAGGAAGCAAATATTTTATTAAGGTTACAATTTATAGGCAAAGGGAAAAATTTCAGATACTTTTTTATCCGTGTTTTTTCTTATATAATTATTGTCATGTATTAACATAATTCTGTTTATTATGAATAGAGTTTCATGGAAAGCACATTTTTTCCTATAAAAATGAGTTATTATTTGCAGATTTTTCCTTTGTATTCTATTTCTTAGTGGAAAGCTGTAAGTATGCCTCTACAAGCTTTAGTTTCCTTTGTTTTCAATTGTATTAATGTATCTTCTCTGGTATCTATGCTAACATTGTACTCTTGTTTCTACATGAAATATGTAGTTCTTCTTGAAAAGTGTATACTATATACTCATATATGGTGCTGTAACTTTGCATAGTATCTTTTCTTTCAGAATATATTTTTATATTATTTTTTATACAAGGCACAATCCTGTTATATTGACATGGATATTAGAAAAGCCTAAAAATTCATTGGATTTGCTATTCCTTATGCAGACGCTGAACAGAGTAAACAGATTACCTTGAAAATATTTTCCTTCAAATTTCTGTCAGAAAGCTAACACATAAATATTTAAAAAAAAATACGTAGAAGGTGACATACAGAATCCATTGCTTCTTCCTCTTTGTTTCACACAAACTGCATCCATCAGTTGGTCTAACAGAGTCTCTCTTGCAGCCACTATTTTCTCTCACCTGACCTTTGGCAAAAAATCAAAGTTTATTTTCCACACAAGATTTTATTTTTCACTGAGCAGCCTGGGAGAGCTTTTTATTACTGATCCCTGATTACCACTGCTATCAACAAAACCCTTCAATGAATTCCAAACAGAGCTAGAGAATAAAAGCCAAGTGCTTGCAGAAATCCCCATGATCTGGCCCCTCCTGTCTCTCTCACTGCCCTCCCTGTTTACCTTCTCCATTCACCACGTCCTTCCCTACACTTACTAGTCCCTCTGCCATTTCCCACGTCTTTGTATGACTTGCTCCGTCACTTCATTCAGGTCTCTGTTCCGACGTTGCGAGGCCTTGACTGACAACCCGACCTAAAATAGACCTCTGTGTGCATAACCCCATCACTCAGTACTCTTTTATAAGACTAAGTCTTCTTTATAGTACTAAACATTGCCTGAAAGTTTCATTACTCATTCATTTTGTACTTGTTTATCGTCTGTCTCCCTTGTCGGAAGGCAAGCTTTTGTCTTTCTTCCAATGCTGAGCAGAGAGGTTTCTAGAGAGCCAGATAGCCATTTTTGAAATGAACTAGAACTAGACATTAGACTGACTTACTCCCAGTCTAGTGATTAGTCAGAACTCCCACTAGAAGGAATAAATATAACCTACCTCCAGTATTTTTATTAACATTATTTTCATGAGCATCCATTATTTCCCTAAGTGCTATGCATATATTATCTCTCATTCTTTAAAAATGTGATTAGAATATTACTTTTATTCCTGCTTTCAGATGAGGAAACAGAGGCTTATGAAGATTAAAAAATTTCAAAAATTGTGTAATTAGTAAATGGCAATTTCAGGTTTTGGAAGCAACTTAGTTTGGTTCTAAAATGTTTGTGCTTTGTAAGAACTGCTCACATTCTAAAAAAAAGGCTGGAGAATGGAAAGTGTGTTGTGTTTTGAGTCATAAAATATACTAGCTTTGCCTCACTGAGAAAGTGCTGTTGTTTCTGAGTATCAGTCCCTCATCTATAAAATCTATGTGATAAATATATATAACCAGCAGAGTGCAGGCAAGCAATACTAGTTTAATAAGCAAATTAATCAAAGATAGAAATCTTAACATAGAAGAAAAATACTGAAGTTAACATCTTCTTCATAATTACCTGAGTACACTGGAACACATTTTACACCATACCTTTGTTATTACCAAATATCTAATCAGATTTATGAGCAATTCTGTGAAACAAAAATTTTAAACATTGAAGAAAGTGGGAAAGCTGAAATGCCAGTCTCTGTTAATTGTGAGCACCTGGCAGTAGACTGCCAGCAGTATTTTCTACCACATGTACTGACATCGCTCCTCAGCTTATGGGTGCTTTCTAATGCAGGAGGCTGGGGCAAGGTGTAAAAAGAAAAATGTGCTTGTGTCTTCCCTATATGACCAAACATCATGGAGTGGTTAAAAATGCTGTAATCTAGCAAATTTGTTCACAGCATAGGCCAGAAATGAATGTCAAAATATATGTGCCACATTCCTTGGCTCGCTGTAGAAATTTTTTTCTAACATTTCTCTGATGGAAATTAAGTTTGTACAGTAGTTTTGCCTTATGATGAGACAATGGGCTAAGTCTAAATCTGCCTGCATCTATCTATAGCATGAACCAAATAATACCTGTGTATATTAAAAAATACCTATTATTACCAGTTTAATATAACAAATGTGCCAACTCTTACATAGATGATACTGTTGAATTGCATAAATGATCTCTCGGTAAAAAAGCAGTGTTAAATCAAACAAATAGCTTTGAAGGCAATGGGAAATAAGCACAATGAAGAGTAATCAACAGAGAATTAAGAACTGGGCTTTTCAGATAAACACATATGGGCAGCATAATAAGAATTATTAGTAACCACCACTGGTGTGCATGCCCTACCTTCATAGTCCATGTAATGCCCGTATCTTGCTTCTTTCTCTTTCCTACTTCTTACTTTGAAGTTTTACAATAGCTACTTACAAAATATGTAACCGAAAAGCTAAATGATAAATACCAGGAATTTAGGTTAAATTGAGAAGAAAAAGAGATTCAGGAGAATCTTTCTTTTTCCAGAAAAAAATTTTTGATGAATATTAATATCTTTAGTGATCATTTGTGGCAAATGGTACTGAATATGTTCATTATTCAATTGGATTACAAGTTATTAAGTTATATGCTTTGTTGTACTAAGCTTAGATTCGTGGCTAGAATTCCAAAGGCATTAAAGCAACTGAAAGTCATCTGTTAGGCCAGTCATGTGTTTCTGCCTCATGGAGAAGCTTAAATTCTGTGAAAGCAAAGAGGAAGAATGTTAGGACTATGTTTTTGTGTCACTGAGCAGAGATTCCTATCAAACATAACATTGCTATTTTAGTGAAGAATATTTCGAGTTGACATCTCAGACAATATAGTTTATGATAAAAAGTGCCATTAATTTCTTAATTGAGTTTTCTAAACTCAACACAACATTGCAAATGCTGGTGTAGGGCCAGTTAACAATAATTTGGTTTCTGTGTAGTGAAACTCTCTTGCTAAGTTAAGATGAAAGCACTTAAAGTATTTCTTTTACTGGTGATTTATATCCTGCTTGTAACAAAAGACCTTGTAAGAGTTCCCTACAAAGCAATTTTAAAATATATGTGTATTAGGCGTCTAAGTCATAATAATCAAAAACACTTGTTTGGGGAGTAAAATCAAGTAGTGTAGTTAAAATTATTGTGCACATTTCCAAAGATCATATCTGCACTATCATATTTGTAAAAGATAAAGTTTCCATTATTTTGAGATTTTTAAATACAAGAATAAGGCATCATCATAACCATATCCTCTTATTTATCATCTACTCAGTGCTCGGGGCTGAAACAGGGCTGATGCTCTGAAAATAATGGGTAGTACAGCCATTATGTTCCAAGTGGTTATAAAATAGCTTTTATGTGTGTGTGTGTGTGTGTGTGTGTGTGTGTGTGTGTATAGAGAGAGAGAGAGGACACATTGACTCACTTCTTAACTTTTCTAATCGTATTTTGAAATTATGTAGAAATGAGCAAAATATCAAGCCTATATAATTGATCAATATTGTTGACACTTTCTGCTTTAACTTCTAATACAATATTCAAATATAAAGTATAGGAATAGTGATAGAGTTTTCTAGCAAAAAAAAAAAAAAAAAAAAAGATTTAAGGAGCCGTAAGCATTTTACAGTAAAGAAGATGTCAATTAATACAGAGCGAATACTAAACCATTTTTTTCTTATTAACTGCTTGAAAAATTTAATGTATGGGATGTCATTTTAACATATATACTATATTATTTATAATAGTTATATCTAGATATGCATTATATAAAATATAGTAGCCATGTATAATGTAATATATAATATATAGAGATGTGTAATATATACTAGGGTATGTGTATATATATGTATATGTATATATACATATGTATAATTTTGGGGAGTGACTGCTTTATCAGTTTGGGATTTAGTCTGTCTAATTTGATGTGCATGTACAATGGACATGGAGTCTTATTTCTGAGAGAACACCTTACGTAATGATGGGAGAGAGCCCTCTAATTTCTGTGGTGCACCAATCTGGCCTCATGGATGAGGTGAGGCTGGAGGTTGGGTGGTGACATTTCTTCCTCCTCTCCTTCCAGTATGATCCCTTGCACACACACACACACCCAAAACGATGACTGACTTTATATTTTTAACTCTAGCTGCAGCCACAGAAAAGTTTCAGACACACCGTAGCTTATCATAATTGTTCATTTCCTTCTCATGTGATGGGTAAACGAATGTTTCTAATAAGAGTGGTTCTCCTTTAGGTTTGAGAATTTATATTACTTTCATTTTGTGAATCTTACATCTTTGACACATGGTTTCAAAGATCACCATGCCAATTGCATAAATATAGTAAAAATGGGAGGAATATGAATTATTATTATAAGGTAGATTTTTTTATAGACCAGACTTGAAAGTAGCTTTCATCACTTCCTACAAAATTCTGTTGGCTAGAAATTAATCATTTGTCCCCATCCTATTACAAGGGAGGTTGGGAAATGTCATCTACTATATCCCAAGGAAAAAGAGGAAGTAGGTTTGATGATCAACTAGTCATCTCCATTCCAGTGACCAATCATTAGCTATTTTGAAGGTTCCAACATAGCCAGCATAATAATTATAAATATGTATTTATTGTTTCAGATGGAAGATCTATCATACTTTTGATATGTGGAGCTTATTAGTGATTTTGTTTTCTTGTCTGAAAAAAAAATCTGACTTATGCTTATACTACTCTTTAGAAGTGGCTTGACAGAGCTCCTAAATAAATGGCTATATCCCATGGGTAAAATTCCTCACGTATCAGTTGGTACCTCAACCATAAAAGAAGAGGAGGAAATGGCTCCCTTTCTCAATGAGCCTGCCTCTAACTTGGGACACAGAATTATGATCCTCAGAACGTGTTTGCTGAAATGCCTGATAGTGACTACAAAGGAAATGGAAATTGAATAAACAGAAAGATCATTATGGACTGATACATGATCAGGGTTCTTTTCTAGGCTAGAGTATGAAGAAAACATCATACTGATGCTTGGAGATTGTAGTGCTGCTGTGGTGCCAAGACAGTGTTCAGTGCTTACGTTGCTGTTACTTCACTGAAATGGATGTCATGTGCTTGTAATAGCATTCAGTGCAAAGTAGCACACTGCATTAGTGATACCATGATAACCACCTCCACAAGCATGAAGCTCAGAAGAAGGGGAGGATCTCAGGAGCTTAGAAGACAAATAGATGTTGATTGAAAAACACAAGCAAAATTCAGACCTTAGTCTAATTTATAAAATTTGGGGGAATTACATGGGCTGGAGAAACCAGGGACATTTCCAACTGTGAGAAATCAATTGTTATCTCTTTAAGACAGGAAGCCAAGGATGGTAGGACTTCTTATTGTTGGCAGAATCACATTTCCCATTTAAAAACACTTCTGGCCCCTATTTACAGATAACACAGTAACAAGCATGAAAAGATTTACAAAGGGTGTGACACTCCTGTTGGGGCCATTGACAAAATATTTTAGTGTCTTCACCAAAATGCAATAAAATTAGTGCTACTAGAAATTAAGTACTGCTAGCCAAAAGAGACTCCTTCAGTTTTGGATTCATTTCCTCATCCTTATTGTCCACCTGAAGGACAGTTGGTAACTATTTCACTTGGTGCTTGTAGAAACCTCATTACTAAGGACACTGGATCATTCTGAGACCAGAACAAACTAGTAGCTTTGGGTAATTTCAGAGACATTCAAATTAGAGCAGATCAAGAGAATTTACTGATCAAGTGGAAACAGTGCATTCAAGAGCAGGTGATGCGGGAAGCTCAGAGGAGGAAGTTCATTTACTGCTTTTAAATAGAACGTTATTTACTACTTGTCAGCTGAAAGACAGCTCTTCAGGCACCTCCCTGACCCATCATATGGTTACAAAAGTAGCTTCATGTATAAAAGAGATCTACCCAAAGCCTAAGTACCCTAAATCTTTTTAAAGCCAAGTTATGTTTAAATTGTCTTAAATCTAATATTGAAATCCTATAAAAGGTTGAACTTTTAAAAAATTGTTACCTTAAAAATTACAATTAAACCTTGAAATATGCAAATGAAGAAGTGAGGCTGCAGAAGGATATCATAATCATTGTCGAATTTACTACTAAAGTAGGGTGACACATCTGTGCAGTAATGGACTGAGGAAGATCACCTAGTTTTGGTCTAGTGTGATCAAGCTAGTTATTTGTCTCTATTTCAAATACATGATTTTTATTCAATTAACTTATATAATTTTCTGATTTATAGATGGGAAAAGCGAGACATTTAAGAAATTAAAATTAGGGGATCCAGAAACATAAATGAAAAGCATGATCAATACTGATGGACTTTGTGCACACATATGATTACTACTGTTATTTCCTGCAAGTAGTTTTGAAATATTTAGATGGATTATCACCTCTTTCTTTTTCCCTTTTTCTGCGAGTGCACACACACACTCTCTCTCACACACACACACACACACACACACTCCTTACCGTGACATCTGTAAGGTCCATTTTATTTGGTTATGTAAATCAGTTTAGGTAAGAAGATAGAGCTTTTTTGTTTATTTGTTTTATTTCTTTTTTTTTATTTGCTTGCACACTATTTTTTTTTTTTATTTTAACCATAAGAAGTTTGAAGAGACAACCAAGTTTTGTTAACACTCACATTAAAGATGTCTCAATTTTTAGATAACTTTCCAGAAGTCAGGCCATGGTGGAGACTCCCCTGACCTTTCCACTTCTTCCCTAGAACCAAAATTTACTCTTTCCTTCCTCCCTGTCCCATCTGACAATCCACAGAGACTGAACATCAGAAGCTATACCACATGGGGGTGGAATGAAGAAACTGAGAGCCCTAAAGTGTTGGGGGAGGGACAGAGGGCAGCAAGGGGAGGATGTGCAAATGTCCTGTTAGGTGACTATGAAGGACTAAGTCCTGGGAGGATGAGGGTCTGCGTGGAGGGATGACGCCTGAGCACACAATGCAGACTAGAGAAGGCATTCTCAATCCCTGGTACCCTGTGGACTCTTTGTGGTTGAGAAACATCACTTAACTTTAAATTAAGTGGATGGTTAAAGTAAGTTCTGTCTTTAACTGGGTGAATTTTATTTAATTAAGAGGTCTTTACCTCATTGCCTTTTAACATTAGAGTCACAGCAGAAGGTTACCAATGCTATCAGTAATATTAAAGAATTTCTGCACTTGATTGTTCTGGAATTTTCGGTATGAGGGGGTAGGTAGGAAGCCCTTGTCCTCAGGCAGAAATGCATGCTCATGGAGAAACGTGGAAGAGAAATTTTTATTTTTTCTCAAGTGGGTCACATTGAGAAAGTGGGGCAGTTCATAGAAAGTGGGACATGCTACTTATTACAAATGCTGTTGTGTCCGTTTATTCACATTGATTATTTTCAGCATCTACGAATTCTTGAGATCTACAAAAAGGCCTTGTTAATGTCAACAGTGACTTCGTACCTTTGTAAATATTTTTAAGAATTCTTGAGTATGACTGTATATGCTTATACAGACTCTGTAGGGAAAACAGCATTTTGTTTTTCAGTAGTAATGAACTATTAGCACCCCTTGTTTTATATTATCTATCTTTCAAAGGTTCATTAATTTCTATTTTTCAATTTTTATATTTGCTATTTGCTTGTTTTAGGAGCTAACTCTTTATCTAGACTGTTGATTGTAAGGACGTGCATAGATTAACCATTCATAATGAACCTTTTTGTCTCTGTGGACATCAAAATGTATAGGAAACTCAGAGTACTTAACAACTGCAAACCAATTTGTAGCATAACTGCCATTTAATTCTCACACGAACTCTATAAGGTAGACATCCTTACTCGTAGAGGTTCATAAAACTAAAATGATTTACAACCAATGATCAGGTTGTAACTCAGAAGGACCCTGTGGGGTTTTCCAGGGTCAGACCCCTCCCCCATATCCTCTGTGATAGCTCCTCTCCGAAATACCAGCTTATAGTATCACATACGTATTTCCTGAGTTTTTCAGATGCTAAAAATCACCAGCAAAGGGAAGAAATTAGCTACTTGATGATCGAGAGCATGTGGCCCCCAGACCTCTGGCATCTAGGGGTTGATAGTGTTGACTGCCCTGTTCTGTTGACATCAACCAGCCAGAGAATTGTGCATGAGCTGATCACGTACCCTGTGACCCTCTTACCTTACCTGGCCTTTAAATGTGCTTTGCTGAAATCCTTCTGGGTGTTCTTTTCCTTGGGCATGAGCCACTCCGTCCTCCTTGCTCAGTCCTGTAGTAAACCTTTCTCTGCTCCAAACTCATATTTCACTTTGGCCTCACGGTGCGGCAGGCACACAAACTTGCCTTCAGTAACAACGTTGGGTGCCAGTAAAGAAGCAAATTGGAACTGAACGTGTTTTCTTAGTGTCATTTCCATCAATATGTCCGCAACACTACAGCTGAGTGTGGTTGTGTTATACAGTTTGAAATAAAAGGATAATTGCAGGCAAAGTACGGACATGGAGCATGCGAAGAGGGAATTATAAAAAGCAGTCAACTGATGGCTAGCTCTGTCTCATTTATAGGCTGTGTTAATAACTTGTATTCGTAATTAATGACTATAACCTTTTAGTATCAGCCTCCTTGTCTAACCCTGGGGTAATGTTCCAGGTGCTATTTGAGTCTCCTTTTAGTCAGGGGTCATTATTAAATCTTTTCCTGTAATTTGAAGTGAGTTCTACCAGTAGGTTATTTTCTTATTCAGAATTGTAAGTAGGTCAGTAGAAATAGAGCTCTAGATGCTTTCTGAAGTGCTCGATGATTTTCTTCCAACAAGCATGAAAGGTTTTAACGAACAAAATAGGAACCTGATGAGAAAGAAAATTAAGCCCAGATACTAATTAGTAGGGAAGATCAAATGGAAAGCAAATAAAACTTTTCTTTTGAGTAGATGAAGCATAGCAATCTAGTTACAAAATAACTTATGTTCTCTATTCATAGAAGGAATATATTAAGTATTCCTATTATTATTTTAATCTCTAAGAAAGAAAAGTCACATCCATAAAGCATTATGCCCTGCCATCATTGCAGTTTATTATTTTTCAAATCATAATGTGGTGCACTAAACATTTTTACCTGACTAGTGGAGCTACTGATTCAGCCCCAAATTGGTCAAAGTTATTAAGCTTTTTTTTTTTTAAGTTAGAAATTTTCCATGTAAAATTATTCTTTCAAAATAAAAGTGGTACATACACACAGCAACACGTGAATTGTATCACTTCTAAGCTGAAGCATTTAATCGCTAGCACAGGTCTTATGTCTTGCTTACCTGTGCCTGACAAGTGTAGGGGGGCTCCATGGCAAAATGGTAGAACTACAAGATCCAGGCAGTCTGGACTCCTGAGAAGCTACGTGGAATCCAAAGTGGTATTGCAGGCGTGAGAAATGAACTCTTTGTGTTTGGAGATTGAGATCTGGACATCGTTAACACAATATATGCTTTACCTTACCTTGACTAATTATATGACTTAATATTGAAAAGTATGCTTAAGTTTATTTCTGATCTAGTGTCCACTACAAGGAAACACAATGTCTCATTTAATTATCTCAAAAAACCAGATAGCTATGCCTACTCTAATTTTCCAGATAAGGAAGACTCAGAGATTAAATTACTAGCCAAAAGCAATTGGTAGAAAAATTGGAATTTAAACTTATGGTAGGGTTGCCTGATAAACTACAGAACTCCCAGATAAATCTGAATTTCATGCAACCAGAAATATTTTTTAGTGTATGTTTTATGGGACATACTTATACTAAACAAAACAAATCAAATTAAAACAAAACAAAACAAAACTGTTCTTTATTGGTCCCCAGATTTACCTGGAAATGCTGTAAGTTTATTTGCTAAAGCTGGCATCTCTTAGAGTCATTAAGACACATGCTGCGTCTATAATTTCATCATCACAGTGCATTCTATATTATTGAAGAGCAATGCAATTTTTAATTGAAAGGTAAAAAAGGCATTATTATTTTCCTAGATTATTCTTAAAGATTGTGGATAATTTGACATGAATAAAACTGATGAACTCATTGCTTCTCAACTGAAGTGCCAAGAACCAGCTGCCGCCACTTGGTCTAAGGCAGTGTGTCATAACAGCACAGTGGAGCCCCAGGTCCCCACCCTGGGCATCTGCTTTACTGTGGGACTTCCCCCATTTCACCACATTCTTTCTTGTAGATGCTGCATTGTGTCAAATTATTTTAAATTTAATGTAATCCTCCTATCAATCCCAAATCTAAAGCCTTACAGGAGAAAGTCAAGTTTCTCTTTTAGACTCCAAGGTGGAGAAAGGTTTAACTATTTGCAGATTTCTCAAACTAATTGATTTCTCAGCTTTCCAGAAATTGGGAGGGCCATAAGCATTAGGTTATGTTATTATTTTCTTAGTTTCCTAACACAAAGTGTTTGCAATGTATAGCTGGAAAAACTCAGACATCAGGCTTGTGATTTGTCAGTGACTTGCTGCTGGGGTTTTCATATGACTTTTAGAATAAGAGCATGCTTTTGGGCAGAAATAGTTGGCATTCCTTTCTTCTTTCTTCATTATAACTCATATGATCTTGGAATACACTCCGTGTTTTGAGTTTGAGATTCAGCCTTTGAGCAGTTAAGCATCTCAAAGTCTGGCCGAATAAGTGTGTCTCTGTTGTGGGGAAGTAACAGACGCAGCTTTCTCTGTCTTCTATTCTCATTTCAGCTGCCATTTAATAACTCTACCTCTGGGCCTGGAGCTGGGTAACAGACTGGTACCCATACACAGGCAAATGAGGTATGTGCCCCCATCCCCAGGGAACACACATCATTAAAGAAGGCACATGATATTAATTGCAAACATGGAGGTAAATGACCAAAGAAATGAGAATATAAGAGCATGGAGTGATTAATTTTGGTTAATCGTCTAGGATCATTATTTTATTTAACAAATTATTGATCACCTACATGCCAGGCACTGTAAATACCAAGGGAATACAACCATGTTGGATGCAGAAGTGGTGCTGGTCTCAAGTAGCTTGCATTCTAGTCAAAGAACCAGTGCAGATGTACACCACCCCTCCACACACACCAAGAATAAACACCAAACCCTGACAGTAAAACAAATAGATGTATAAATTAAAACTATTACAAGTTGGGTTATGATATGAAGGAGATAGACCCAGAGATGGGAAAGAGATTAACAGAGGAGGGTTGGGAAGCGTACTTAATTCTTCACAAGGAGATCAGAAGGTTTTTGTGAAGCTGTGGCATTTAACTTAAAAGTCTTAAAATACTGCTTAAGGTAGTAGGTGTCCTTATATTGAATTTGAAGTTATAGCCTTCATATATAACATAATTACCTATGTAACATAGGTAATCAATTTCTTTAAATTTTCTGTTTCCACTATTAAAGCAAAGAACACATAGTTGAACTTACTTGACCCAACTTCTTTAGCTCACAGAATGATACTTTAATGGTTACATACAGAGCTAATAGTGGTTCTTCACCAGCAGAGTTGTTACTAGTTGCTAACATATTGAAACCCTTTGCCAGCAATATGCAGTTAGCTTCCCAGAGCCCAGTCCCTTTAAAGGTCCTTTCTCAGGAAACTTTGTACCTTATTATCTAACAAATAACAGTAGGGTTAAAGACAGGTGCACCCATCAGTGCATCTTTCTTACTGTTGCTTAGTATTTTGAACCCTTGATTTCATCTCATTATCAAAAATAATTGATCTATAGTGAAATACTGTGGTTGACCTATTAAGAAGGCCCTTGTAAGACTCCGAGATGAGGAACATTCAGAGCCACAGAGGGACATTTTGAGCCACAGTTATTGGTTATATGATCATATTGTTGCAATATTACAGTTAATTTCCTCCAAAGCTCTGAACAAAGCAAAATCAGGATTTTACATTCACCAACTTAATCTGTTCATAGTTTTAGTCCTTCTGCTCCTCAGCCTTAAAAACAGTCTGAATCATTTTGACTTTCTCCATTAATTTGCCATAATATGTCTTATATTTTTACATGTCTTATATTTTATTCTTAACTAAATGACATTTATTATAAAAATGAGTTGAATATTAAGAAAACTCAGAAAGCAATATTTCTGATTTGTCAGTGACTTGCTGCCACAATTTTCATATGACTTTTAAAATGAGACAGTCCTTTCAAGCAGAAATAGTTTGTAAAAGGTATGATTTGTTATTGAAATACTAGTTTTCATTAGTTTTTAAATCTATTTCTCTCTTCCCTCTCACTTGAGGCAGCCTGGCTTTGAGAATCTTTATGTGAACCGAAAGAATAACCTGAAAGAAAATGGGTTTCAGAAATTCAAAGTCAGTTGAAGAGATTTAGTTTGATTTACTGGCAAGAAAGGAAGGGGAGGGTATCTTTTAAAAGCTAATGAAGAAGCTTCACTGGGTAGGGAATGAGGTAGGGTGAGGGTGAGTTGGAGTCTGATGGGGGTGGGGGATGTTGTCCAGGGAGTAATGGGGACCTAGGAAGTGATCTGTGGCAGAGAAACTAGGAGGAGACAAAACCTCACAAGGGCTGGTAGCACGGTACACCTGGGGAGGTGGGACTTGAATCACAGGATCCTAACCAAACTAGTATTCCTGAACCAAATGTGTGGCAACAAGTGGAGAACCACTGGATTTTGAGCATTAGTAAGCATATATTTTTTAAAACTTCCCCACAATCCTATGACATAGGGTCTATTACTGTCATTATTTTCCATATGAAGAAATTTACTGGATTTAAATGAATTAGCTATGAATAAAGGCAGGTTAGTAAAAATCACAATCTCGAATTCACCTCCAGGTCATTAATGTGGTCTGCAATGCCCATATCTTTTATCACCTATTAATTATAATATGTTACATGGGGATCAGATCTCGGAAATCAACAAATCCAACGGAATCTATTTAATATGAAGAAACTGAGACTCAAAAGACACAAAAGGAATTAATTATGTTGACCAAGTCAAATTGGAGAGATTCCAGAGTAAGAAAATTAAAACCATTCTACTTTTTTAAAATGGAAGGAAATGCCAAGGGAATATATACAAAAGGAAATAACTGAGAGAATTTCATAAATGCAGTTCTCATGGATGCCCTGAAAACTTGGCATTGTTCATTGAGCCAAGTGACGTCAGTCATGTACGCACGCATATGTACCAGTAACCCATGACCTGCAAGACAATGCAATGCTGTGTTTCTATTGCAAGTTTGAAAGTCACCAGTCTAAACTTTGGAAATATTGTGTTCTCAAAAGTTCTACAGCACCGTGTTTCCTCTTTTCTAATTAAGTTTGTCATGCCACAGTCAGAGTTTATTCCATGTATAGTTATCTGAGATTTAAGGACTTTAAAAAGAAAGTAGCACCTTGAAATAAGTGCAGATAGTTGGAGAACAGATTATTAATTTTAAAGACACTCTGCCAACTACTTAGGTGATACCTCACCTTCAATTAGTTCATTAATTATGCATTCATAGCACTTAATTCTGGGGAATCATTGATGCCAAAGAACATCTATAAGATGTAAAAATCACATTTGTTATTTAAAAGGAATCTGGTAAATCTATTACTGTTGAAGCTGATAAATAAACCCACTCTAAATAATTCCAGGCTGGAACTGTTAAAACTACTAAGCATAGTGATAAAACAAAACAAAACACACAAAAGAAATACAAAACAAATATTATTTTGCTATGGAAAGGCATGTGTAAAATCTGTGGTGTGTATTAACTATGACTTATTTGATGTCTGCTTGGGTCTACATTAAAGAGCAACCTCTGACTCAATGTAAACAAAAATTTGTATATAAATATATGACTGTATTTATGGTTGTTGGTTTCCTGAGACTAAACTCTGCGCCATGTGAAATAATATTTCATATATTGTAAATAGCAGCAGTGTTTGGTTTTCCAGGTATGGAGGATTTCTTTGGAGTCCAGATGTGCTCCTTAGTATTTGATGAGAGATTTGGGCACCCTGATAAACTTAAGTTTTATGGTTATTAGAAGCTTATAAGAAAAGTTAGAATAATCCTGGTCCCAGTTGTTTTCTACCTGTCATAGAAACATTGTATAGATTTTCACCAATCCAACAAATATTTCCAGATATTTTCCCACTTTTGATAAAATTTCTCATCCATGAATGGCAAGATGTACGTAGGTTTCAGACAATGATTTAAGACCATTGAAAATCATTAGCATTTTAAATTGCAGAGAAACAGAAAAATGCTGAATTCTTTCAAATTTCTTGCATGAAGCTCTAAAAAACCCTAATCCCAAAACCTCACAAAGACTGTGTAAAAACAAAACTATAGACAAATTTCAGGTGGGAATATAGGCACAAAAGTTTCAGATAAAACTTAGTAAATAAATTATAGTAGCTTATTAAAATAGAATAAATTTTAATCAAGAATTTATTTAGGCTATACAAATGGGAACTTAATTTTAGGAAAATGAATATTGTAGTCTATCAAAAAATAAAAATAAAAACACCAAGAAGTACTTAGTAAATGCTTAAAAGGCATTTAAGAAAATCTAATACCTGTTTCTGATAAAAATAAACTCTTGATGAGGTAATAACAGAAGACTGTTTCCCTAACTTCGTTAAAATGCGTATATAAGTCAACAACTAGCATTGCAGTTAAACAGGAAATACTTTAGTAATTTTTATTAAAATCAAGATGAAATCATTGTGGTTGCTATCACCACTATTATGAACATTGCTTTAGAAGTTTTACCTAATGCCATGAGACAGGAGAAAAATATGTGTACCTTATGGGAATAAAGAGATAAGTTTATGATGCTGCTGCTATCCTGATGGTGACAATGAGGGAGAAAATCAAGTTAGATATTTATTTCATATACTTTATCAATAAGAAGAATAGACTAAATGGGGTGAAGCAGTTAGCATAAAATAGAAACCTCTATAAAAAGAGATCAATAATTGACTTAAGTAGGAAAGCACTTTTCCAGCACAAAGCCATTTTATTAAAAGAAAAATATTTATAATAAATGACAGACTAAACCACACAAATTGCACTTACAAATCCATTAAAGATACTATCAGTTGACTAACAAGCAAATGTTTTGCCCAGGCAGTTTAAATAACAGAAGTACATGTTACTAGTGCATTTAAGAAATCTATGCGATCTTATAATGAAGTGAATTTTAGATATTGTTTTTTGACTATTAAATTAGCAAAAATTTTAAAAAACATCTTTAATAAACTTGAGTGTGGTAGTGCAGGTGGGCATGTGGATATTTATGAAATTTTTCTTTAAAGAAATTTTGCAGAATGTATCAAAAATATTAAACTGTACATGCTTATGACATGATATTTCAGGGACTCTACCATTTGATAATAATCAAGCGTATGATGGCATATTTATACACGGCTTTCATTGCACTTCCTTACTCAATGCTAAATAATAAATATTTGTCCAAAAACAGTGAATGAAAGAATTAATTGCAGCAAAGCCATATGAGCCACTGAGACATCCCTGAGAGCAAGAATCTCTCCTGCCTTGTCCCCTTCTGTATGAATGCATCTAACATCATGTCAGGAGCACGGTATGCCCTGAACAAGTATTTGTTGAATGAATGAATTGGAATAATATGAACACATTAAACTCATGCTTGTGAAGATTTATGGGGAGAATAATTGAAACATAAAGCTATATGAAAACATGATAAAAATTCTGTATACAGTGAGACATCAGGTTTTAAAATATATTTAAACTTAAATAAATAGAGATATCCAGGAAAAAATAAAATTACTAAGTATCAAAGCGGTGGTTTTACAGTTTTGTTTACACTTTTTTCTTTTCCAACTTTCCCACAATATACATGTATTACTGTTACTCTGAAGAAAATGTAACTATAATCATTTGAAATTTTAGAGTTATACTGAGCCAAACAAAATAAGCACAATTTTGTTCAAAGGAAAATAGTTATGAGGTCAGAACTGGGTCTGTCTTTCTCACTTTTCTGTCTCAGTATCTTAGCATGTTGTCTGAGTAGAGTGTGGGCTCAATATGCATTCACTGAATGAATGAACCAGTTTTGATTCTGCTAATTGTATTTCAGAATCAAGTCCTTTAAGGCAGAATACCTTACAGATATCTTATGATGACTTCCATATTTTGTTCAACTCATTAGAGATAAAATATTGATTTTATTTCCATCATTCCTTAAAATGCTATGTCAATTTTATTTTGTGTGATCTTGAATTATTCTTCAAGTTTGACCTTGAAATATTTTACAATTTAAAAAGAAGCCTCTCTGTAATGGGTGGTTTTATTCCTTTCACTAACAGAGACTCCTTGAATTTTCCACATTACGTGCTATCACAATGTTTTTCAATTGTAGTATCATCATGTCTACCTCTCAGTCACTCTAACTTCTAACTGTATACCTATTTTCTGACTTTACCAGACTTTGCTCTCCATTAGAAGGCACTATATGTTGTTTGTCTTTTTTTGTCCATATTTTAGCACAGTTCCTAGCATGCAATAGGCAATCCATGTTTGCTGTTTTCATCACCTTACAGCAATCAGTGTCTTTCTAATCTATCAGCAAATTCTATCAGTAACTATTACATTCTTAACATAATACTATTCATTCCATAAATAATTTATATAATTCCACTAAGAAGGAAATACCGATGTATATGAAAGATTAGCAAACAGTATAGGGGTGAACAAGTGTTAAAGTTGTGGAATAGACCACAGGTGCCATTGAAGATGAGAGGAGATGGAGGAATTGTGATCAGCGAGGCTGGAGCTCATCAGGGCTGGCATCAGAGTGGAGGTAAACAGGAGTGTAAATTGCAGTCTGCTTGCTGTTCTCCAGATGTTACAGCCTGAGATATTGATCTGGTAAAGAAATCAAGTATCTCATTCAGTTTTGAAAATGAAATATTAATTAGAGTTCAAAAATTTGCTTTTAGTGGGTAGATAGGAAAGTGTTCATTGCATCAGTGGTGTTGAATTTTAATCAATACTTCAGACATGATAAGTGAGCTAGCTGATGAAATGTTAATGGGGCATTCATTACTTTCTTGCAGTGTCCTCCAATATCACAGTTGATACCAAAGGTCTAGCACCAGTGACAAAAATTAGGGAGTAAAAATATGCTCTCTTGAGGGTCCTGCCAAATGTGGTAAATTATGTCCTCCAGGAAACCATGAACTGACCTATTATTGTATATACCGTGTCTCGTAGACTTCCTCAGGATCTCCCAGTGCCTCACATTTCGAACATCTTTTTTTGTTTTTAAGTACACCTGAATGAATAAGAAAGTAATGAAAAACAATTTTCCTTTATAAAAGTATATTTAATTTTTGATTGATAATTTATGTTAATATAGAAAATCATTTTCGTTCACAGCATCATATTCTACAATCAGGAACTGTCAGTCTTTTCAGAGCTAATACTCTAGGTACCATTAGTGACTTGCTACAGATGATGAAACTTTGAAGTCTAGGAATGTTAAATGCATCTTAAGTGTTTGGAATATGTAAGTCTGTGTATCAAATGTGAATGAACACTTTTCTTTAGACTGCCAGTAGTAGGGCTTATGGCAGGTTTTTTTTTTTTTTTTTTCCTTTTGGCCTCCTGTTATTTTATAATGGGTCAGAGGTTATGTAGACCTCATATGCATATTTCTGAAAGGGCAGCATGCATTGAAAAATGTCACTGCATTAATGTGTGCCATTCTTGGCTTCCTTGGCCATGCCCACTTGTCACAATTATTGCCAAAGCAATGCCATTGTGTGTCCTGTGATTCTCTGCCCATGCAATTTAGACCAACCCATTTCCATGTTCTTAAGGTAATTATGTCCCTCCAAATGTCAGCTAAATGACTTTGACATTCAAGATTCGTAACAGCTTTTGAACACCATGTTATCTGTGCTATTTGTAATTCATATTCATGCAAATCCCCAGCCCCAGACACATTACACCATCCCATCTGCTGAGAAGGTTCCTACTCCTCCGCCTTTGAATTGTTTCTGGCTAGAGAGGCTCTATACCTTTTGAAAATGCTTTTAAGGTATTTCCTGCCTCCATAGATTCTATAAAGGCAGGATGTTCTGACCCTGGCAAGTGAAGAAACACCAATATTTTTATATCAGCATGAGTATTCTTTTTTTTTTTTTAAATTTAGCAATTAATTGTTATCTTGTGGTAACATATAAGTAAAATATGTTACTAGTTTGTTTCTTGAGGCAGTAGCGATAACTTTCCCAGATAATTGTTTGGCTAAGTTTATCTTTGGTTTATTTGTAAAATAAATACAATATGCACTTGTAATAATGTCTCAGTGGAAGGAAAGTATATGGAGATAATGTCAAAACAGAGGGGTCACCTTTGCATTCTTATTTGCTACAGATAAAGTAAGTGTCTTTGACAGGAAGATACACACCCACACACATACTCACGTAGACACAGACAACTCATTAAATGTAAACTGGAGAGTTAGTAAAATTTTGCAGATTCTCTAGGCAAGTTATTGTGGTTATCCTAAGATCTCTCTGCTAGATATTTTTTAAAGTCTACTTAAAAATTTTCTGTTTCACATAGCAGTCATTGTAGTGTATTAAAAAGTAACCCGACAACACACTATCATTTTCATAGATGACTAACCCCATGGGAGTAGCTCTTTTCCCCATAGTATTATAAGCCCCTCAGCTCTTTTCTCAGCCACATGAATTTATGTTTGATTAGCTGACCTCTCCAGTCATTCCTGAGGAAAATAATTTCACATCATAAAATGAATATATTCCTGTTGCTACTCACCCGAGAAATATACTTCATAGAATTGCTCATGTGAGCAGCAGTTTAATCACAAATCAATGCTAGTAATTTTGTGTCTGTCCCTGTGAATTACAGTTTAAAGCTCATATTGGAATCATGCCATTTGCTTCTGATGGGGAAATACAAGGGCCTCTCCTTTTCCTCCCTGTCAGCTACTTTTAATGCTAATTGTTTGTTTCTTTTACGTGTAGCCCTCCTTTGCCCCAGATCCATGCAAAGAAAACACTGTTTACGTTACATAGCCTAGCAGTAATTATAATAAACAGATAGAATCTTAATTATGATTTGAGGGTCAGTCTTTTACTCACAAATTCATTTAAAATAACTGAATTGTCTAATCAAATTAGACTTCCATCATTCCAGGGCGGTTTGTAAATATTTTCTATTATATATTTGCACTGTCATTGTTTAACAATATTTATTTAAAAAATAAAGTGTTATGCCCTGGATAGTATTGCGTTGTAGTAACTAAAACAGATCACTCTGGCTCACCTTCAGTGGAAAGTCAGCATTGTTTAAGATTTTGCTATTTGACCAACACAGTAATTCTGTTATGTACTTTGAATCCAGTTAATTAAAAGAGAATACACACCACGGTGCATTTCACAGAGAGAATTTTGTCGTAGAACGAAACAGTTTGCTGTAATTACTGAATATTAAAGCATAAAATTAGCTTGTGTTCTAGAAAGGAAAGAAAAATAGTATTTTTCAAACATGCTATTTTCTGGCACTGCACTAGGTTATATGTTTGTAATAAATGTTATGAATCCCTCAAAATCACTTTTTTTGTTGATTGTTGTATGCATATTACTGCCAGGCACTGAGTTAGAAACTGAGAATACAGGATAATCAGGATCTTAGGATGTGACGCTCTGTTTTCATGTAGTGAATAATCCAGAATTGAAAACATGCATGCAGACTCGTATTAGCAGCAGAAGGGCAAAGTGCAAGTCTGGACAGTCTGTGTAAGAGACAGTTGTGGTTCAGAACATGAACTGGGAATTGATCTGTTGCAGATTTATGTTGATGCTCTAGTAAGACTCAGTGTACCTCTGTCTCATCTGACGTCTGGCTGATTACCTGGAGGTTCTCTGTCTCCTTAGCCCTAAGATATCAGAGATAGTCCACTTCCGCCCTTCAGATTTTCTCAGCTCAGCTGTGTAGACCTGTGTGTTAATCAAGGTTCTCTAGTGAAACAAAACTAATAGAATATAGACATAGATATATAGATATCTACCTATCCAAATACAAATATATATCTATATACATATCTAGAAAGAGATTTTTTATAAGATATTGGCTCATGTGGTTATGGAGGCTGAGAAATCCCATGATCTTCCCTCTGCGAGCTGGAGACCCAGAGAAACCTGCGGTGTAGGTCAAAAGCCTCATAGCCAGAGAGCGATGGTGTAGGTTCCAGTCCCAGTCCAAAGGCCCGAGAGCCAGGAGCGTCCGGGCAGGAGACCAAAGCCCCAGCTCACGCAGTCAGACAGAAGGTGAACACAGCATTCCTCCCAGTCTGTGTTCTGTGTAGACCCTCTAAGGATTGGATGTCTACCCACGTAGAGCTGGGCCACTTGCTTTACTCAGTTCACCAATTCAAACGCTAATCCCTTCCACAGACACCTTCACTGACACACCCAGAAACAACGTCTGAGCAACTGTCTGGCACCCCTTGGCCCGGTCACGTTGATGCATACAATTATCCTCACAGCCCTCTCCTCTCATAGTTCAAAAACGTGTCTGATACCTTGAGAGACTAGACGTGTGCGGCAGGACCTCTCTCCTAGCAGATCTGTACTTAGGATAAGAACGGTGAGACCTCAGCGAAGTTCACTCTGGCCTCTCTGTCTCCCAGGAAGTCCCAGATTTCAGCACGTTTCTAGAGGGTAAAGCTGACTATGCGTTTTTGGCCTACCAATTGCTCAGTTTCTTACATGGAGCGTTTTAAACGACAAAAGCTTGGCTGTTTTTCCTTTTCCCCAGTAGAATGTGTAAGCTTAAATCAATCCCAGTAACACAGCCAATGCCTGGAATTAGCAAATACCTCTAGGGAAAAAATGGATAGGATTAACAGGTTAGTTTAGAAGGCTTCTCGTTCTCTAGAGTTTTAGGTCAGCTATTCTTTTTAAGAACACGATTTTTGTAATTTATCCTGCTTTATTCATTGATTGCCTTGGGAACAACAGTTGACTGTAACCTACTGTATCTTCCCTGGAGGAAAAAGCCAGGTTGATTTCTCTTAGAATAAATGATCCATATCATTAATTTGGGTAATCAGGTAGAGGATTGGAGTACTGTTCTGCCTCATTTCAGCTGTTGTCTATAGTTATGTGAATATTTATATACTAGAATCTATGTGGAGGTTCACAGTAAAAGGAGAAATAGAAAGTAATCTCTGCCTTGAAGATAATTATAGTCCAGCGAGTGAGAGAAATATTGCTGCTCATCTCTGTTCAGTGTGGTGTGTTCATGAAGGAGTCACCAAATATTTTCTTGAGGGAAAATGCTAATTGGAGATTATTCCCATGTGATAGTTTTCTTATTGAATTACATTTGGGGAACTTTTAGAAAGTATGTAGGAGGATCAAATATTAAAACTCCAAATCAAGAAATCAAACCAAACCAAAACCAAGAGCAAATTCACAGGTATAAAGAACAAATTAGTAGTTGCCAGAGGTGGAGGCTGAGGGCTGGGTGCAATGGGCGAAGGGGGTCCAAAGGTACAAGCTTTCAGTTATAAAATAAGTCATGGGAATGTGATATACAGCTGGTAACTATAGTTAATAATATTATGTTGTATATTTGAAAATTGCTAAGAGAACAGATCTTAAAAGTTCTCATCACAAGAAAAAAATGTGTAACTGTGTGTGGTGATAGATCTTAACTAGATTTATTGTAGTGATCATTTTGCAATATATACATATATTGAATCATCATGTAAACTTGAAACTAATATAATGTTACATGTCAGTTATATCTCAAAAAAATAAAGAAGCCACATAAGGTTACTGATAATTTTCTAGTACTTGTTATGTTAGCAGCTTGGTAGACATTGTTTTAAAAAAAAAAGTCTTTTGTTGTTGTTGTTGATTTGTAGTCTTTCTTTCATTGAGCGCAAATTGTTTTTGGTTTCCTCCTGCCAAATCAAGGACAATTTGAGCATCAAATAACAAATGAGAGTGATGAATTATAAATTACTGGGAAAATTAGAATCCATATCATTAATAGATAGACTAAAGGTAAATGTGGGAAGAGGGAGATTGGATGATCTTGTTTGCAATAGAATGCCAACTGCTGACTGCTAAATACTGAGAAATGCTGCAGGTGGGACAATCCCCTTTTTGTAACTATCACAGTAAAGATTGGGCCAGGCAAGAATCATCAGTAGACATTTAACATGGAAATTTTGTTGGAGAGAGGATATATATTTGATCTTAAAGAATCTCTTCCACAGATCCCTTAATAGTAGAAAGAGAAAATATTGTATAGTAGGGGAATAGGACAGCAGGTAATCAAAATTAATTTCAGAAATAGGGATATGATGAGTTAATGCACCTCTGAACATTATACCTTAAGAAGGACACATCACTTATGTTGTACTTCAGCTGGGAATGTAAAACATAAATCTAATCACAGAGAAGCATCAGACAAACAAAATGAGGAACGTTCTGTTTTAAAAAGAGATCCGGGTAGAGACTATTCAGCAAATAATTTTCATGTCATGTAAGACAAAGAAAAACTGAGGAACTATTCCAATTAAAGGGAACTGCACAGACACCTGATCCTAAGCCTGATCCCACACTGGAGAGAAATTACTGTAAAGGAGATTGTTAGGTTCTATAAAAACAACTAGCACACTGGTATTAGAGCAGAGATCTCATCCAGCCCAAAGCTGGAAGATGCATTTAATGCATATCATTTACAATGAGAATTGATAGAAAACAGTACTCTTGTGAATGTCCAGATGCCTATTGACTGATCTTGATATGACAGAGAGCAAATTATAAAGCAAATGGGGACAAATTTTAACACTGGATGACTCTGGTAAAGGGTAAACAGGTGTTCTTTATGCTATTCTTGAAATTTCTCTGTACATTTGAAATTATTTATAAATAAAAACTTTTATTTATTCATTGTTAATAAGAACACATGAGATTTAAATTCCTAAGACTATTTCTTCTAGATCATCTATGGATTGTCCTTGATTTTGACTATCCATAAGCTTCAAAATCTAAAAGCTCTTTTTAGCAGCAAGTGGTACAATGGATAATTTTTAAAAAGAGTATAAGTAATAATTTAAAACCAATATTAGAAGTGATTAAGGAAAAATGTTTTTCTTGTCTCTAAATTTAAAATGATACATGGATTATGGAAGGTGGGCAATGACTAATCTTGTTTGTCTCTAATGGTTTTTCTATCCTTTCTAGGCTATAAGTTTTCAAATTCAATGAGAGTGAGAAAAAAAAAATCAGTTGATTCAGATAAATAGCTTAGCATCTTTGTAATGATTCTTTTTTCTCACTCTCCAGAGTGTGAGTTCGTGTTGAGAAATATCTAATAGTTTTGATTTTAAAATCTAAATTTTTAAAAATTAGATTAAGTAAGTAAAATGCATACTCTTTAAAATGTGAAACATATGCTAGAGAATTTCTAGGAATAAGACCCAGATCAAGTCTCCTAACCCTTTACAACTAAATAGAAATTTTTTTGTAATTTAGGGAAAAGTTTTAACTAACAATCAGAGACAAGATGTATGCAATCATTATAAAAATGGAAAAAAAAATTTATGTTCTAAAATTATTCAGGTGGTTGTTTATGACTGTCACCTTTTTTGTCATACCAACGTGAGTAGGACTGTTTTTTTAGATGTATGTTCTTTTGCGTCTATGGAAGAGTCTGTAATTTATGCAAGAAGCATTATTTTCATATTAATGATGAATTATAGTGTGTATGTTGTGAAAGCTGAAGATAAGTGGATTGAAAATTTTTAGGTTTCAAAAGCTTTTGGTGAATCAAGGAAAAGGGAAAAACTCTTGAAAGGTATTGGAGCAAAGCCTCTAGTTCAAGTCAAAGCCAGAAGAGGCACTTGACTTTTATTTATGATGAAAATTAATACAATGTACAAATATCTTTCAAAGTACAGATGCTCGCTGACTTATCAGCTCTTTGATACGTTTCCTCTCTTTTGCTTAAGCTCAGATCACTGCTAAGTATGCAGAAGAAAAAGAACCTGACTACTGTATGTCTATCACTAATCCCACAGTATGATATTGCATTAATTTTTTCATTTGGAGAAAAGTTTATCAGGTGAAATTTACACATGTTAAATATATCATTTGTTGAGTATTACCCATGGATAAACACTTTTTATTAATTTTATATAACTAAAATTTTCCAAGTATCCTTGCTCTGGATTGGCTCCCGTCACATGGTGAACCAGACTAGCAACAAAGCGGTAACAGTGCATTGTGGTAAAGTATTGGAGATGAATTGTTCTAAGGGGCCGAGGTGAGCTACCACAAGTCCAGTATGATCCAGATGTAGGGTGAGTTGCATTTTTTTCAAATTCTTTATTTACTTATCTTTCTTTCTGATGTAGCTCTTGGATTGATTCTTCTTATTGCCAATACATTTTAAGATCATTTTCAAAGTTGTTCTTTGGGTACAGCCTGGGACCTAAGATGACCGAGAATGTATTTTGTTCTGGTACTAAAATAATAGTTTAGCTGGACATAAAATTCTGAATTTGTTCTTAATTTCCTTCAGTGCCTTGTGTATACCGCATCATTCTCTTCTTATAATCCACTATTGCTGTTGAGAAATCTGTTGCAATATTTGATTCTTTGACCATTTCTTTCTCTCTGGAAGTGTTTAGAGGTTTCTCTTTATTTTAAAAGTCTTAAAATTTTACTATTTTTGTTTAGGTTTTATTCTTATGTATCTTACTTGGTGATTTACAAGTATTTGGGCTTTTTCCTCTTTTCACCTTTTACTTTTTATTTTGCTTAATTCTGGGAATTTCTGAGTTTAATATATTTTCAGATATTTTATCCTTTTCATTATTTTACGTTCTTTTTTGTGATTGCCTCTGTACAGACTTTTGACACTTCTATTTCTGCCCATCTGTGTCTTAACTTGACATTATAACCTCTTCATCCCTTTCGAATATTTCCTGGGTAGTCTATCTAGTGTGTCTTCCAGCTCCCAGATGCAGTCTCGTGTACTCATTAGCTCTTCGACACTTCTTTTCCATGCTTCAAAATTTTAAAATTAAAATATTTCTATGCCCTGTATTTCCAATTTTCTTCTTTTCAAATGCTTGTTTATAAGTCATCCTACTGTTTTCTCTTTCTCTTTGAGAGTATTCAGAGTTACTTTGAGTCTTGTTCCCCTGAGAACTCAAGTTCGGCTTTATTGTGTGTATGTTTTTGTGTGATTGTTTTCTTTTGTAATACTTGAGTGGTGTGTCTCTGGAGGTATAATCTGTGTTGTCATTTTTCATGTGCTTCCTTTTCAGACAGAAGCTGCCTCAGATAATGCCCATTTTTAAGAGTTTACTGAGATCTAGTTTTGTGTTTTGGAGTAGAGGTGGTGGAGGAAGCCCTTAAGGGCCGTGGGAAATACTTGTACCTCTTGTTAATCCACCACCTGGCAGGAATGAGTGTCACGTGAAGTGACTCTCCCGTCCACCACCCGAGCACAGCAGTAGCAGGTGCTGTGGCGCCTTTTCTGCCACAAGGGCAGGCGATCATCCTCCCAGGGGAAATGTGCATAAAAGAAAAAAAGTACAAGCAAAAATATTTCCCGCAGGGAAAGTTTCCTGGTATTACCTGCCTCTCTTCTTGGGCATCTCCAAGAATAGGACTCAAATACATTTTGTCTCCCTGGAAAATTCTGACAGATTTTCACTAGCTTTTCCAATTTTTAAACTTTCATCACATTTTGAAGACATCACTGGGTCATCATTGGGATGAGGTTGGGGGTGGGGAAATAGGGGAAAAAACACTAGCTCCTGTTAGTTTGCTGTTTTATTCTCAGTTGCATTTCCATGTTTATACTCTTTATCCTTACTCTAGTGAACATGCTCTCTCTGATCAAGCATAGGAAGACCATAAAACACATGTAATTTCTCCCGGAGGGACTAGGAGCAACAGTCGGTGAGATAAAAAACTGTTATCAACGAGCTTCAGAAATTGGGTAGGGAATATTTGGTGCACTATTTCAAATTCAGAGTGGCAGTGACATCTGTTAGTTCTCTTAAATGAAAATATTCACTATTAGACTCACTTTATATATATATATATATTTCCCATTTAATTCTCCCAACAGTTCTATGAAGAATTTAATATATTATCCCTATTTTGCATGCAAATAGATTGAGCCTTAAGATTTTAAGTTTTATTACCAACATCTAAGTGGAAGAATCGGAACCCAGGGCTCTTTGCCTCTGTATTACTGGTATAACACATTTAATTGTTGTTTTAATTATCCATGAATCATAGGATTTCTGAGCTGGAGCAGTTATTTAATTTAACTTCCTCAATTTCCAAAGGGAAAAACTAAGGCCTAGGGAAGTTAGGTGAACTGAACATGCTAAAAAGCTAGTTTATGCCTTGGTAGAAATGAAATAATTACCTCCGGTCTCCCAGTCAAGTGCTTCTGTTCTCTGTTCTGTACCTTAATTTTGTTATTCCTCCTTGAGGCCATTATACAGCATGCTTCAGGAAGAATGATTATCCTTTTAATTATTAAAATAATTTATTAATAGTTTGCTTTTGTTAATTTTATTACAGTATATTGTTTTGGGCTAAACATTATCCTTTGAAAATAAAGTTTGCAGTTAACACTTTTGTTAAATTTATCTAAAGATCAACATGATGAAATTAAACTTACCTAATTTATTGCAAGTAGAAAACATACTTTAGTATCTTATAGAAAAAAAAGAAATAATAAAACAAATTTTCTTCATTCCTTAAGGCATTTACACAAGCAAATTAGTTTACCAGTGAAGTAAATGATTTTGAAATGACATAAATTCTGATTATCTTCTAAATTATATCATGAAATTGAAGTTACTTTAATAGTCATTTCCATTTAAAATGAATATAAATTCATTATTTTCTCTTATTATTTGCAGCACCAAGACCCCTGTATTCTTTGTAGGAACATAAATTTGCATCCTACTGCCCAAATTCTATGACTCACTTCTAAATTATCAAGGAGTTTCAAAGTATTTTTTTAAAAAATAATTTCACTCTTTGAATATGTTATTAATAGACTTTCTTAACTATATTGAAATGGAAAAGGAATAGTGGCCTATAAAGGTAACTTTTGTTCTTTATAATTTAATGATTTTTTCCTAGTGATTTTGGAATTGGAGACAGAGGACCAGGCTTATGTTTAAGCTCTGTTACTTAATTTCTGCTTGTCTTAGTTACCTCTTTATATCCCCGTTTTTATTTTTCTCTACCATGCTTTTATGTCCTAAGACCATCCCTTATACTTTGGTTTCCTGCTGGGTTCAAGAAAGGTTTTCATTTCCCCTGCTCCTTTCAAAATTGCTCTTCATAGTGGGTAGGGGAGTTCTCTTTACAGAGTGTCACATGGTCCCCTCCACACATCTTTTCTCTCTGGATTCTGGTAATTTTTATCCCTGTGGTCCTTTAAGCCTAGAGATAGTAAGCACTTCCTACCAGGACCTGCACCTTGTTGATCTCCCTGTATCCTGAACTTGCATTTATAAATACATAGTCCCTTTGTTTAACCTTCTTCTGTTACCTTGCTGGAGGGTGCCATCTGTTTCCTGCCAGAACTCAGACTGATACACTAAATTACCTTGAAAAATTCCTTTTGAGGTTTGTATTTCAAATTCCTCTTTATACAATACACATAATAATGCCCATCACTGAGCATTGTTGAGACGGCTCATCTCTGTTCTCAAGGTGAAGTTCAAAGGCCTGTGCTTCTTTCTTCAGTTTTATCTTTGCCAAGTTCCCTCTCAGTTTCCACACTCCAGCCATATTAAATACTTCCAGCATCCCCACCCTTTCAGTGCTCTGTGCTTGTTGGATTATGAACAGTTTACATCATCTGGAAACCTCTCTCCTCATCTTCTCTGCTCCTTTCATTTAAGTCTTCTGAGAATCACTTAGACTAGAAAGTCTGTCCTGACTAATCTCATTCCCAGCCCAAATTGAACTGAATAATTTTTAAAAAACGTCCCTGGTTATCTTTTATGACACACATTGTGGCACATAACTGCCTACCTTCTCATCAGTATCTCATTCTTGAATAAAAATCCCTGGGTCAGGGACTAGGTGTTGCTCACTAGATCTTGCACAATCCTGGTCCCACATTGGACAGTAAATAAAAATTTGTTCTATGAATGTATACATATAAAAACATAGGTTTTCTTTGAGGCTTTTTGGTATTTTCAGAATATTAATTTTTTAATACAAATGATTACAATATGCACAAATATATAATCAAAACAACAGAAACAAACATGCCTTACCAGTCTTCTCTTCATCACTTGTAATTAACTTCAAATTTAAATATCTTTCCGAAACCTATCCCTGAGGGCCAGGGTGTAAGGGAGGATTCCAGTCCCTGGAAGTTCTTGGGAGGTCCAGTGAGGTCCTGGCACATCATTTGAGGCTGTTTCAGATTATATTTGGACCCAGCCTGACAATCCCTCAACACGAGGGGTACACAGTGGCATCGGGAAATAAAACTTGGTCCGACTGTGTGTCTACTGGTAGCGCTCATCTGAGAACCAGGCTTATCATTTATTAACTCTTTTGAATTTTAACAAGATTTTAATCTAAGTTATCTGGACAGTAGTCTCATTTCTTCACTTCTTATTTCCTATGAGATTTGATATATTTAGCATACTATGTAAAATAATTTTCGAAACGCCTAGAAATATAGTCTGGCAGTAGTTTCTTTGCTGTCTGTTGCGTTCTTGTTTATGCTTGCATGAAATAGATTGAATAAGCAGTGATGTATCATGCAATTTTGATTCACATTCTGGGTAATGGAGGACAAATCTGCTGTGCATGTGAAACTCATTCAACCAAGATTACTTTTTTTTTCCCCTTTCAAAATTAAAAAAAAATCTAGGAAATTTCATTTCTTCTTATTTGAAATATGTATGTGGTTACTTTGTAGAAGTCTATTATATGTCTATTTTGTAGATTACGCTTAAAAATTTCTCGTCATTTTAGTAGTGTTATTGGGCAGTAAAAACAGTTTTTAAAGCTCGGCTGTTGACTTTTTGATATGCCATTCACATCATTTCACATCTTGATTTGAACTCGTTTTCATTTTTTCCCAGAGACAGCAGGAAATCACATTAAATGCACAATAATGCTTGTGCTGTGATAGCAAGTCATTGAAGAATCTTTTAGTACGTACTTCCAAATAAAGATAAGGTTTCTGGAAGCCGACAAACATCAAATAACCAAGCATGACTGTCAGCTGAATTAGACATCTTTATCATCTGGTTACTGTATTGTTGAATCTGATACTCTCTCTGATGGGGTTTTCAATCAGATGTGACCTTTTCACCGTTTGTGATGGAAAAAGGCACACAGTGAAATTACTAAACAGGGATAGGATTTCAGAAACACTGACATTTTAAGTTTTATTGTATTCATTTATAAGAGCTTTCTTGTTACCTAGCTAATAAGAATGAAGTGGTATTTAATTATTCTTTAAATGCAAATGGACTTACTATTAAAAAGTTTTTTTAAACTAACCACTTTTAGATAAGTGAATCTCAAAATGAAATACCCCCGCCCACTTACCGCCACCCCCTGCCCAACAGGGTTACCGTGGGAGAAAACATCATAGGCACAGGCTCAACATTTAAATGCAAGACTAGCCTGTTTATAAGACACGTGCAGTGTGATGGTGGAGAGTGATCATCAGTTGGAGCTGGAACCCCTACACCCCAGTCCCTTAAGAGATCACAAGTTCAGGCTATCATTCCAGTGGCATCCAAGACACCCTCTAAGATGTGCCTGTGGTTAGCAGTGGAGGAGATGGCATGTGCAATTATGGTACTGTATTAAGGAGAAAAAGGTATAATCTAGACTTCTATATTAGCAAAATCCATAGAGGCTATTTGAACGGGAGTGGAAAGCATGTATTTAAAAGAGGTCACACAGTGTTTATTATAAAGATTTAGGGTCCCTAAAGGGATTACAATATTTGTACTGGGGACTAAATCACAGATGGTCTCTAAAGACACAGGATTTGTCCCAAGAAGTTTCACACGTTAATGATTTCTTTGTTGGCTGAGTTTTCAAACTTTGAGAATTCAGGTCATGAAGATTTGTTGATTATGAGGGTCAGATTTCCTCATCAGCATGCAAATGTTCTGTTGGGGTATTTAAGGAAATACCTTAAATTTAAATTTACATATTTTAGATGAAATAAAAGTAATTCAGCATAACTTATGTTTATTATATAGATTGACATTGTTTCTTTTCATTAGTCATTATGTCCATGATCATAAATCATAATTGAGTTCACCCAGCTTAAAAAACATAAAATAAAAACTATTATAGTAGGTTGTCAGAACTGATTGAAATCAAAAAAAGATGTCCTTTTGCTAACTATATTTTGGCAAATTTCTTTGAATATTTTTTGGCTGAAATTAAAAAATGAATATTTTAGGTATGAACAGTCAACAATGACTTTTTTACTGTTTGGGTTTACATAATTCTTTTCAGCAATGAAAGTTATCAAACCATAGACTCAGATATTTGAATTCTTATGTCACAAAGAGTTAAACACTTTTGATTAAAAAACCCTACTCAATCTTTTTTGAAATATTTGATACATTAAACAAATAAAATAATTATTACTTATTTCATCTTATCAATGATTATAGGTTGCACATTTCTATATGTGATTTTTAAAGAATATATTAACAGATTGCTAAGTATGTATCATGTATAAGTAAATACATTTACATGTATTAGTAGTGCTTGCTAAGAAACTTTTTCTCTTAATGAGATGCCTGATCAGAAAATCCTGGCAAGTCCTAGAACAAAAGAGAGTCTATCTGACTGCCGTCTTTAATCAAAATTCAATAAAAATGTATTTAAATTTTACATTTATTTAAATATAAAATATAGTCTGCTCTTAAATGGGAAATTGAAGGAGAGTTTTAACAAATTAGCTGAAAAAAATTATAGCATGTTAAATAGTATTGAGAGAATAAAACAAAGAATGTAAGAACTAAAACTTTAATTTTAATTATTAGTTTTTAAGTAAATATATCATGTGATTTTTCAAAAACATTAAAAAAATTCTGAACTAAATAGAATTATAAACACACATACACACACATAATTTTTGTTTTCTATCCTAATGGAACAAATACATCTGTAAAGGTTGAGAATACCATACAGAATTGTCACCTTTTTTTTTTTTTTTTTACATATTTGTACAAACTTAAATAATGAAAGGAGGAAATACGGTGATATGAGGTTCTATGATAATAACTGTAACAAAGGAGGAGGTACCAGAATCTCTGTCTACAGCCTGTCATCATTCCTTACCAAGAATTATTCAAGAGGTTTCTCATTTTGGAGGACATTTACTTTTCAGGGCACATCCTTGCACATTTCATAAAGGAGTTAATTTGTAATTCCAAAGTAATGTTCTTGCCACTATATAAAAGCCTAGAAATATAATGATCAGCGGTGTTTATAATGAGTATCATTAAATGTTACACTGTACATAATACACACTAAATCAACAGATTATGCGTGAGTGTTTCATGAAATGTGCAGTCTTGTTGGCTAGATTTGTCTTTCTCAGATATCTAGGAGAAGGGGTGGGACAAAGAGAGAGAGAGAGAGAGAGAGAGAGAGAGAGAGAGAGAGAGAGACTGAACATGTAGCCAAGGATTATTTGAGAGCTCCCTGGAGCATAGGGCAGGGGGTAAGAGTGTGAAGTCCCCTTTCAGAGTGCAAGGAAACCTGAGCGCACACTGAAGTAATATGAAACGATCTGAATAAACAGTCAGCCTTCATTTGCTTTATTGCTTGTACTATATGGTTCATAGAGTGGTGTCTGCTATTAGGTTGAATTTATGATGTTTTCAATATGTACATGTATTGGGCCATGTTGATCCAGCACGAAATATCTCTGCGTAATCCAACACTTGAGTGGTTTGAGCTTAAATGTTTAGAGGAAGGAGACAGTAATCCAAAAATCCTAGGTTAAATTTGAACATACAAGAATCCTAATTTAAATGTGTATGTGTGTATCTATATAGATATATAGATACACACACAAACAAAGGGGCTTAAAAACATTTTAGAGGCCCTTATAAAAAGCTCCCATTTCTGATAACAAGAAAAGACACATTAAACACATGAAGTCCTTACCGTAGTATAGTCAGATGACATTGTTATGTGTCATAACTATTTAAAAATAAGACAAAACATTTTTCCATGTCTTCTGGGGATAAGTTTGTGGCAACAATCAGGAATCCAGAACAAATCTGAGAAAACCACTTTTTTCCTGTAGTCACTGTTTCCTTCATCAGAGATACTGCAAACCTTCAAAGCTCCCTGAAGGGAGCTCCACGTCTAGGGCTGGGCGCCAGGAGAAGAGAAATGACGCGAGGCCGTATTTCCTGTGTAGACTGCTGCACCCTGCGGTGGGGCTGCGTGTAAGCTCCTGACCTGTGGTCACCCAGGTGAGGAAGGAAAGTAGGAAACAACGTCAGAGCACACATGCACCACTCACCGGCACCGTGCACTCTAGCCTGAAGGCCAGGCCCAGTACTGTGGTGTGGGAACTGAAAAAAAACTAATTTTTTTAAAGCTAAATCTTTTGTCCAAGATTTTACAGAACTGTTTCCGAATGAATGCAGGAACAAAGACAGTTTTGCCTGCCTTGAAAATGGGCATCTGTTCCACGCGGAGAGAGCTGAAGTGAGACACCTTGCGCGTTGTTCAGAGACCGCGGGGCCCTCCACTTTCAGGCCTCATTAATCGTCGCTTATGTTCTGTGATTCCAGCAGGCTCCGTAGGGCTGTTTAATTACTCAGCATCACAGAAGTTGCCAGTTTCTTTTCTTGGAGCTGTTTTATACATTCTAAGTATCTAACCCTGACGCCCTTCACTTAGAGGAGAGCATTATATGAAAGACAGGAAAATGGAAAAAATAGTGACACTCTTCATATATCCTCTTGGCTATTACAAAAGGAAAATGACCTCGGGAAAACAAGAAAGTGGTCATCTGTGGAGCTCAGGAAGTTCTCACAGCTGACCTATTTACTCAGGCTCTAAGCATTTCTCCTAGATGATCCCACGAGTTTGTTCCAAAGAGAAAAATCTATCATTTGTCATAAATTATCAGTATAGTCAACCAGACTTCATTTGATAGAAAAGCACTGATTTTTTTTAATTTAGTAATTTATTTATTTATACTTAAAATTTTGTAACAGTATGGATTTTTATTTTTGAATACGTAGTAAGTAGAGAGTATTTTGGATTATATTTCTAAGTATTTTCTGAGTTTAAAATCCGATTCTTCAGTAAGGAATTACGTTGACCAGCCTGGAAAGAGGACACTAACGAAGTGAAAACCTCCATCTCAACTGTATAGAACAGGGAACTATATTCATTTTCTTGTAATAACTTGCAATGGAATAGAATCTGAAAAAAATGTATGTATATGTATAACTGAATCACGTTGCTGTACACCTGAAACTAACACTGTAAGTCAGCTACACTTCAATAAAAAACAAAATTAAAAACTCCACCTCCATCCCACATAAACTTACAGTTTCCTGAGGCATCTGTGAACACCCTAGAGCTTGTCTGATTTTAGTAGTAACTTCCTTGGTTTCTAGGTCTTTACCACTGCAACTTCTTTCTATTAATAGCATTTTAATATTTCACACACACACTCACACACACACACTAATACACGATGTTGACATTTTGCCTTTGTTGTGCTTAACAGAGTTCTCTGTGATATTGATGGAGGTACTGTGAATGTTCTAATTATGTCATGTTCCCTCAGCAGAATACTGAATTCAGAGAAGTGTCACCTAAGTGCCAGAAGGTGGCAGCTTCAGACCACTTTGGATTAACAAATCAGCTTTGCTTTGCAGAGAGCCTCTTGTTGTTACATGTTCTTCTTAAGACATTCATGCAAGGAACCATCCAAAGGATGGCTTTAAATGATTTATTTTCTAATACGATCTTGATGAAAAATGACCTTTCAGAATAGAAGTAATAAGTTTGGTCCCATTTGGTTTAAATCGAAATACAAGGGTCACTATTCAAAAAGCAGCAGATTTCTGAAACTAGCAGATTTATGAGAGCCTACTTTTACAAACAGTAAAAAAAATACATCTAAAGGTAAAAAATTCATAGCCATGCCCTTGGAATCTATAAAGATACTATAGCTGCTAGTTTAGAGCTTTGAACTTAGATCTGAGCATAGGAAGTATAAATTTAGGTCATATTTTGTCATGTTAGGTGTCTGGAATTATTTAATAATGGTTCCTATTCCCTAAGAATTTTAACTTATTTCCAAGTACCTTTGGTAATGAAAGACAGGGAGAGAGAGAGCGAGAGCAAGAGAGAGCGAGACAGAGACAGAGGCAGAGAAATTAAGGTTGGAGCAAAGCGTTAGTAATTATCTTTTGGAACGACAGGCTAAGAAATAGCTTTTCAAAGCAGTCATTTGGGGGCAAGCGGATTTGATATGTTGAAGGTACATCCTTCTGCTCCTCCTTTAGTTCTTTCAAAAATTTTTAAAAATAAATTTTTCAAAGAGTGTAAGGAACTAAAAAATGAAAACAACAAATAATAAAACAAACATTTTATATTGATTTACCTGATTCACAGTAACCTTAATATGACAACACTGTAAAGTTCTGACTCCTGCCATTTTATTGCTGTATCACTGATGTAGGAAAACAGATGTGGGGCGTGAGGAGGGCTGTGTCCCAGGTCTCGGTTGAGCCCGTGGGACGTGCCCCGCCAAGTGTGGGTCCTTGGCTTCACGCAGTTAAGACTTCAAGAGTGAGCCACAGTTGAGTGAAGGTAGATTTATTCAGAGAGATACATTGAAAGGCAAGAGAAAGGCCACGAGGTGTGGGATTTGGGTGCTCAGATTAAAAGTAGGTACACACTCCATAGACAGAATGTGGGCCATCTCGAAGAGGGAGAGAGAGGGGCGGCTGCGAGCACGTGTTGCTGGTTTTTATGGGCTTGGTGGCTTCATATGCTAATAAGTGGAAGGACCAGTCTAAGTAGCCTGGGGAAGGGGCTGGGATTCCCAGGAAGTTGGCCATTTCCCACTCTTTGACCTTTTGTGGCTAGCCTTGGGACTGCTGTGGTGCTTGTGGGCATGTTATTCACCATGTTAATATATGACAATGGGCGTATAATGAAGCTCAAGATCTGCTGGAAGTTAAATCTCAAATCATCTGAGCCTCAGGGCCTACTGGGGGTTGAATCTTTCACCATTTTGATGTTAATTGCTGTAGCATTCCTTGAATGGCTGTTCCCTGCCTGCTTCCATCCTGTCTCATCACTGTACCATTCAAGGGACATTTCCTCTTTTTTTTTTTTTAACTAGGTTTGATGGTTTGTTTTCGTATGCAAGTATGTCTGTGCCCTAGAATATTAATTGACACACCAAAGGTTTTTTTTTCCTGGAACACTGCAGATAGCTTGGAACTAAGGAAACAAAAGAGAAGCTGAGTGGCTGAAATAGATTAAAAAAAAAAAACAACTATGTGACACAATTGCATCAAATGTTACATATATCCTGCCTCCTAAGATTTATATGTATATTCTTTAGGGAAGGTCTTTTGGTAAACAGATAACAGATATTAAAGGCATCAAATGTTTCCTACGGTATTTTAAGCTCATGTCATAGAAATATGTACAAAAGTTGACATAAACTAACCCTTTTTGAAAGCATTTGTCTCATTACTATCAAATGGATTATCATCTGAAGTTATTAATTCTGTGACTTTGTATAAACTGGTAAGACTCTGGAAAGCAAGAATGGAGAGGAAAGGGGCTTTGCTAGAAAAATAAAACAGGGAAATTAATTCATTTAGAGGAGTCAATGCATATTTTGTGGTCTCCACAGAATTTCCGTTGCCTTATGGTGTATCTAGTGCTTTATTTGGAAAGTGTTACCTGCAGTGAATAATGCATTAGCAACACTTCACATTATTTTCAAGATTCCAGCCAAAAGCTTTGTACCATGATGTGTAAATAAGTTCACAATCATACCTAGATTTGAAATGCCAAAAGAGCAAGGGGGCTAGAGAAACTGTATCAAACCAAGACCTGCATTTCATTCATTTGGACTCACAGGACTTATACTTTGGTGTCAGCAGAGAGAAACAGTTTTTTTTTTTTTTGTCGTTGAGTGTGTTCCAACGTCTTCAAAATGAAAAGTACTCTTTCCTGAAGATGTCTTTAATGATTGAAGGTGGATAGTGACTAAAGATCCTCTGAAGTCTGAAAAGTGACTAAAGTTTTCTGAGGTTCACGCAGGAAAGAAAGGGATTCATTGCGTGTGGAGGGTGTTGGACCTGAAATCTCCATCTGCTCTTTGTGTTTTTATAACAACACAATAATGCTTGGTACCCTCGGTTGCACTGAAATGATTTTGTCCTTTGAAGGATTTGTTCATACACTCTAATGACATAGCAGACTGCTATAATGTTTATTCTTCCCAAAGTTTAATAATGAATACTTGCATTGTTCAGAGGACCTGGGCTAATTCCAGAATCTGTAATTCTAGTAATTTATATTACTAGAAATTTCTACGAGAGAACAAACATGAAACCCCAAATTCTGCATACCCTAATGTAAAACTCAGATAGCTTTCCAAGAAAAACGTTGCTGTTTTCAGTAAACACCCCAAACAGCAATTCAAAATGATTCAGTGTTGGAGTCACATAGTTCAGATTTTTACTTCATTGCTTTGATGGTCGTTTGACTTAGGTCTTTCTAGAGATTAAGATCATCACCTGTCTCTACTCTTGAAAATAATGGTGTAATCTCTTGACAGCTTTCCTGATAGGTTAGCAAATCACTTTTCAATTGCAAGGTAATTTACCTCTTTATTTTTTCTTTCTGTTTAGTCAGGAGCATTCTATAAACACATGCTTAAATTCAGCCCTGCATTGAATGCAAGTGTATTACAACAGCCCTAGACTGAAAATATGCTTCTGTTTAGCGTCCAGTGATACAGAGAAGAGAGGAGAAATAAATATACTGCTGCTAATGCCCGTTGTTTTCCCTGACTGGAAAAGACTTCCGTTGTACTGGAAATAAGCAGTAGGCATCTTCCTTGTCTCCGAGTGTCTTCCCTGTGGATGATAAATCTAAATTAAGTTGATTGCATCTTCTAAAATTAAAATACAAATGACAAATGTCTTGTTTTTCACACCTATATTTACTTCTTAATCAGCTTTCCCCCCTCGTTTGGCAGGCACTCATTCAGAAGTTTCCAGTTGTATACAGTGAGAACTTGTGTTGTTATTATCACGAGCCTCATTTACTTAGGACAGAGCAAGTCTTGTACACCATGATCAAGCACTATTTTCTTCTACAGTGTTTACTGAACATTTATTATATGCCGGGGAGTTTTGAGGTCAACACTGGACACTCAGTGGTAAAACACGATAGATGTGATCTTCTGATCCTAAAGAGAATATAACCTAATTATGGATAAAGAAGAGTAAACAGGTGCATCGTAAGTGCTAGGGGGAAAAGAAAGATATACTGGTTACAATGGACACACGTCACAGAGAACACTGGGATACGTCTCTGGAGGGCATAGAGGGAACAATCCGGAGAACACTTTATTTATTCAAAAACCATTTACAAACCATCCACTATGTGCAAAGTACTATGATTACTACTGAGATGGTGCACAGGAGGCATAACTCCTGCTATCTTAGGTATTATTATCCAGGGGAGATGCATAGTAAACAAAAACAGATGTGTAACATTAGGCAAAAATAAGGGAGAGTTACTGGTGTAACAGGCAACAGGGCAGGGGAAGGGAGGCTGCCTGTGATGGTGTGGGCAAGGAAGGATTCTCTGGGAAGGCAACTATGACCTGAGCGCCAAGAGCAAGCAAGATGTGGAGACCTGAGGAGAGATCTGAGAAATAGTGTCATGGCCTGAGGTGAGGGTATGCTTGGCATTGTTCAAATTAGAGCAAGAAGGCCAGCCAAGGTTAGAGTGAGGAAGTGACTGTGGAAAACTGTGTTTGAGAATTTGCCAGAGGACGGCTTGTGTAGGGTCTGGTAGGAATTGATAAGTCTTTGGATTTCCCTTCCCTTCCCTTCCCTTTCCCTTTCCCTTCCCTTTCCCTTTCCCTTCCCTTTCCCTTCCCTTTCCCTTCCCTCTCCTTTCCCTCTCCTTTCCCTCTCCTTTCCCTTTCCCTTCCTTCTCCTTTCCCTCTCCTTTCCCTCTCCTTTCCCTTCCCTTTCCTCTCCTTTCCTCTCCTTTCCTCTCCTTTCCATTGGGATGGAAAACTTTTGGAGGATTTCAAGCAAGCAAGTAACATAATCTGATTTATATTTTAAAAGGTGGCTCTAATTGTCATGTCAAGAATAACATGCAGGATGACAGGAGTGTAGGCAGAAGATTAGACAGGAGGTGTTACCATATCCGGGCAGTGATGAGGATTTGGACTAAAGTGGTGGTGCTGGAAGTTATGTCAAAGATGTTGTTGCCAAGAATCCTTGATGTATTGAATATGGTGTCTGAATCAAAGAAAGAAAGCAGCAAAGACACATAAGATTTTTGCTTGAGAAATGGGGTAAAAAATAGATACTTTTACTAACTACAGAAGCAAGTTATTGAGGCAATAGGGAATGGAGGGAGAGTGGGGAGAAATGGAAAGATTTCCATTTTGGAACTACTCAGGTTTTAGAGCATGGATTTTAGTTGAACCTGAAACATGAGTTAGAATTAGCCAGGAATATGAAAAGGAATGAAGGGAATGGGGTTTCACTGTACCCAAAGTCATTCAGTCCTGATCTAGATTTATAGCTTAGGTCTAACTGACTCCAATATCCATGTTGTTTCCACAGTTTTCTATTCCACCCTTACCAGCCTATGTAACAGTAATAATGATTTGCCTGTCTACCTGTGTGGGTGTCTTTAGAATTTCATAGTTTTAAAGGGAAGGAGGTCAATAATGGTAGTACATTAGTGGACAAAACATGAATTGTGGCCACTTTACCTGGCATTATAGGAATCATTCCAGACTGAATATTAGAGGAGGCAAACTCTTCCCAATTATCACTTTACCACTCTGTTAGGCTTATAATAAACTATACTATTTTTATTACATTTAACAAGTATGTGTGTATGTATAAACATATACAGGTATACATACATTTTATTCATCTAAAGAATTAATTAATTTCTGCTGCATTGGTATGTATCTGCCTTACTCAGTTCTACCTTGACAGCATTAATTAATTCTGCCTGGAAATTAAAAACAAACAAACAAAAAAAAACCCCCCAAAAAGCCCCCTGGTCTATTATGAATTGAGCCTGATCTTGATAGTCTCTGTTGTAGCGTCACTCCCCAAACTTACAATCCGCAGTGTCCAGGCAAACATTAAAGATCAAATTAAAAAATAGGTATTTATATAAGCATTGCTACTCCTAGTCAGAGACCTTAATCCCATCTCACATATTAGAATTTTCAAATAAGTTGGGAGCTATCAGTTGCTTATTAGCTCTTACTAGACAGTTATTTATCTGTCTAAGAAACGTTTGTGGAGCATGTACTAGTCAATACAGTGCGGACGAAACAGAGAGGGATAAGACGCCCTCCCTGAGCTCGAGGAACTAGCAGTTCAGGAGGGACTCTACAGGTAAGCTCGTGTGCACGCACCTCTCCTGGGCCATTTGAACACTTCTGCCCTCTTCTGTAATTGCGTGCACTGGACACCTGTCCTTACCTGATCTGGAATGCTCTTCTCCCCGGCTACACTTCTTCCTCCCTTTTGTTGGTTCAGCTTCTTGACTACCCAGTTCGCCATGTAGACTTTTATTACAGCAGTTACATTTTTATGTCGTATTTGTTTGATTTTCTTTTCTCAGCTTCCTACTAAACTGTGAGCATTCTGGGAGCAAAGATTATATATTTAACTCCATATGTACTAGGCCTCATAATATGCTCTGAACATGGTAATTATCTGAAGAATATTTGTTGAATAAGTAATTGAATTCAGTATTCGTATACACTATGTGGGCGAGGGGTTAATTTCAGTCATTAAATCTCCTTCATTTAAAGAAATTAGAAGAATGTGTTTAGTAACAGAGCTGAATAGTCCCATGATCGGCTAAGTGATTATCTTATATTTAATACTGATTCTGTGTCTAACTTATCATTAAGATTTGAGTTGTCTTAACATAAGATTGATTTCTCTTTCAGAAATTGCATTTTGGAAAAGGAGAATAAAGTGCTCTATAGTTTTAGAAATCTCCCCAAATGTGGATCAATTTAGGTCATTCTCTGTATGTTTTATTACTGTTATGCAGGCCTGTATTTTCTGAATATAAACAGGGTAGCAGAAGGTATGGACAAGATCAAATGGAGTGGGAGATGCAGAGAATTGTTTTCTATTGGTCATCAGAAAGCATTAAGCTCAACAGCCAGAAAATAAAATCTAATGGGTTCAGTGATTAGCAATGGGACGAAAGCAGGAAGAAGGTAGAGTAGAAACTCATTGACTGATTTCATTTTCATAAAGAAGATATCAAACAGGTTATTAAAAGTTGGACTATGCCTCACACAGAGATGGATGGGGGAGAGCTAAGGTTAAAATTACCATATACAAAGACCAGAAAGAGCATAGAATGCTTGGAGATTGGAGAGAACTTTGGCATAGTTTGGTTAGTTGGAAATGGATTGATTGTTTAAAAAAAAAAAAAGTTTTCTTTAAAATAGACTGACTTCTTAATGTAAAGGACTTTCTGTGACATGCTAAGGAATTTGAACTTAGTCATATTCTGTAGGCAGAATGGAGTTGAGATTTTTAATAGTTGACATGATTAGTTTTGAGAAGATTATACTATGACAGTATTAAGAAATAACCTTAGTAGCTCAGAGGTATTCATTATTGATTTTCTAGCACATGAAGGAATTCCTGGTTTATTTTAGTGATTCAATTAATCTTTGTGGCATGCATGGATAAATATAATTGGCCAGTTGCTGGATAAAGGAAATACTGGACGTAGAATACCTGGACCACTATTTAAGATGTTCAGGCAAGAGTTGATGAATGGATTTGGAGAGAGGGAATCATATTTGGAAGCTAAATTTGACATAGAATTTAGTGATGATTTAAATGGAGAAGGCAGGGGGCAGAGAGGGGGAAAGTCTGTGACAGCCCTGAAATTTCTGTGTTCTCTAAGGAAATATAAGAAGAAGAGAAACAGTAGGGGAGAGAGATTATGAATTTACTTTCAAAGTGTTGGAGTTTGTGGTGGTTATAGGACATCAAAATAGTGAGGTCTAATAGGAAGCTCAGAAGAAAAATCATTTTGTCATTTTTAGAACACATTAGCTAGTTGAGAGTTTAAGTCAAAATAGTGGGGGATGTCATTTCTCAAAGAGAGCATGGCTAGGTTAACCTGAACAGACAGCCTTGGGACACCACCATCCCTTTGCCTGGGATTCCCTTTCCCACCTCACTCAAGGGTGAACTACTATTCATGGATTAAAACGAAGCTTAAACTTTACCTTCTCTGTGAAACTTACCTTTATTCTTCCATTTTTCTTGCTTCTCCTCTTCCTCCTTCTCCTCTCCATTATGATCACCATCACTGTGACCTATCCAGTGGTTATCTGTGGCAGGTACACTGCAGAACACTTTACATCCTTAATCATAGTCAATCCTCGCTGTGATGCAATGAGGCAGATGCTTCTGTTGTTCCTTATTGCACATGAGAGAAAAATGAGGTGTGGATAGAGCTAGTAACTGAAAAAAACCCAAAACGCAAAAACAAGAGCACGTAGCTAACAAATGGCAGACATGAGATTTGAGTATGTGTCACCTAATCCAGAGACCATGCTCTTTCTTTTAGGTCAGTTTCATTCTCTGGAAATCAAAGCTGTTTATTCATGCAATTGACAGCATGTCTCATATCATAATGCAAGTTATCTGGTCTCCATATTTGTTCTCTTCACTATAGTGTGAGTTCCTTATAAGTGGGACATTCTTATTATTTTGTCTATTTTCTGGCAGTCAAAATGTTTATTGAAACAATGAATTTATGAATGAATATTTAAGGTGTGGCTTGAGGAAAAGTTGTCAGGGAAAGAGAATATCAGGAAGCAATTTGTGGTAAGAGGAGAACAGGAATCAGAAATCAAAGAAACAAAGGAAGAAGAGTTTCAAAAAAAGATCAGTAGTGGTGAAAGTCCTTCATCATTGTGACTTATCATTCTTTATCTTATCCTTTAGTATTTTTTCTATTACTGGTGCTTTTTGTCTGTTCATGTGCCTTCTGTTATTTTTCAAGATCCATGGATCCTGATTTTTTTTTTTATTAAGTTGCAGAACACTTCAACTAAACTCTAATGTGGAAACTCTCACCTGGTAATATCTCATTTGCCTTACCCCTACTTCCTTTTTGCATGGGTGACTTCTTGTCATCTTTCAAAATTCAGTGTAAAGGTTACCTTCTCCACAGAGCAATCACTCATCACACCAGTTTCTCTGGATCATTAGACCGCAATATATCTTTAGAAAAGCCATCTTAAATTGTCTGTGTGTGCACGTGTTGGTGTTTATGTGTGTTGTTGGTGGCTGTTTAATTATCTACACTAAATTTTTTCTCAAGATTCAAAATCATTAAAATAAGAAGTTACTATCTTTATTTTCTTTAACTGTAAAAGTAAAATATGGTAATCAGACACACTAAGCACTCTGTGTGTTTTTGAATGAAAGAATGTATTCACTCATAAGCCAGTAGTGTTATATTGTGTAATCTTGACATTTTCTTTATCAAAACCATTAACTTCAACCTTTTACTATATTTTTATTAAAAAAACTAAAATCTATGGGTCTAATTTTGTTGCTGTTGTAGTCGTTGATCTCCGTGACCTTCCACATCTGCCATTTGCATGTGGGTTCTAGCCTCTCCAAAGTCATGGCCGGGGTCAAGGGAAGAAATGGTCAAGGAAGATGTGTATGACTAGTGTTAAGAAAATGAGACCTTCTCTTCCCTCTTTATAGCAGAGCCAACATGCTGGTTCCTGTGTGCTTATTATTAATTCCTTAGGAAACCATTCCTCTACTTCCTTGCCTACTGCAACTTCCCATTCCTTGATGTTAGTGCTGCATTTTCTGACTGATCTCCCTTCACTTTCCCCTCAGCTGCTCCCCACTAAAGGTAACTTTGGGGGTTGCCTCACGCCCCAGGTAGTGTTTTTCAGTGCGATACTTTCAGTACCACCAGAGTCTAGCTACTTTGGTGAAAGGGAAAACCCACTCACCCCTGCCTCTTTAAACACTGTATCCACTCTTTCCCTCTCTGTTCATCCTCCACTGCAGGCTACTCCAGCCTGCCTCTTGCTTTGAGTGTCTTCTACGAGAGAGGAACACATGAGCACTGGTCTCAGTGCCCCACAAATTCCAGAGGACGTATTTGAAGCTTTTCTCAAACATTCTTTCACTGTCCTCCTGTGGCAGCAAAGACCAGGCTGACAAATTTCTCTCCAGATATCCTACTGGGGCATAAGATTCCAGTCTGCCTTCTTTAGATCTCCCTGTTTTATCTGCGGCTCACTTGGAGAGGTAAGGGGGAACCCAGGCAGTCTTAAATGTCACTAATCCCAACAAAGGAAATTCCCTCAGGGAATTTCCAGCCCTGTCTTTTATCAAATGAAGGAAGTTGTGAAGCTGATGGAGCAACTTAGTGACCCCTTAGTGAGTCTTTCAAGAGTTTCTAGTACTTCTCTTCAGCTGGTGAAATTATCTGTCACTTATTGCCCTCAGATTTCGTGATTGAGGTGAAATTCCAAGGCGGTAGGAAAAGTTTTGTTTCAAATCCTGTTGTATATTATTTCCTCTGTTTCTCTGAATTCCTCTGACCCACAGCACAGTTCCAGACACATAGGTAGCAATGTAAAAGTAGTGGAGGCCTCAGCAAGCCTACCTGTTTTAAATAAATTGACACATTTCAGTCAAAACATAAACAGAGAAATATTTGGTGCAAATTTACTTCTTGCTATAATTAAAACTTTGTATTGTAAAAATAAGGAACTGCTGTTTAAGCAATTAGTCTACATAAGACTTTTCTTATCCTTTGTAAATTGTATTCATTGGAAAGCACATGTGCTTGGGGATTTTAAGCACTGCATAATGGCCATCCAGGACCTCAGTGTACCATTTCTTTCCTCTTTATTTGACTGGGGATTTAACAATGGTTTTCTGCATGTATTCATTTCTATATGACTATGTACAATGTAAAAAAGAAGAGAGAGAGTCTTTTGTGAAATAAGATGAGTGAACTGAAAGGGGATAAAAGTAAACTAATTAGAATCTGTAATTCATTCATATGAGCCCACAAATCACTGTTCTGCAAGATATGAAGTTGGGCCCTGAATAAATCTAGTTGCAGAAAGAAATAATAATGATAATTGAAAGCATTCCCTAGTAGTGTTACTATACATATATATATATATGTATATATGTATGTATTTTAATACATATATATGTATTTTAATACATACAATATGAAACTTATCACTACTGTGAAAATGATAAGTGTGGTAAAGGATGGATGAAAATTTAGTGGGTTTCTAGCTTTCAGTAAATTATAGTAAATTAAAGGCAATTTACATTGATTTTTACAAATCAACTACATTCTTATTAAGAAATTTAAAATTCTGATTCAGTACTATAAATCAGTACAAAATCTGGTTTTTACCGAGGTTATTCTGATCATTTCAGAGATGGATTTTCATATACATATAGCAATTGGTCATTAACATAACTGAAATATCTATTTTTTCTTATTATTTAGGATAAGTAATTTTTTTCTTAAACCTTCCTTTGTTTTTCTATCTGGTTGTAATATTTGAAATTAAAGTCATGATTATCTTATTATCAAAAAAGATCATCTGACTTGATTACATTAAGTATTAAAAACTGGATGGGTCACATTTGAGTAGTTTAATGCCTTGAACAACTGAAATGGATAGTCTTAATCACTTGGTGAAAAAAGTTATTTTTGTATTATACTATATTCTAGCGTAATATAGTATGCTATACTATAATCTGTAGATTAATGATATTTCAGAACAGGAATGTAAAAGGAGAAATCATCTACCAATACCACCAATAACTGGTTACAAAATGTAGAAGGAAGTAGAGCTTATGAGAATTATGAAAACGTAGTACCAGACAGTAGATTTACAGACATCTGATAATGGCTAAATACTATAAATGAATCTTTTCACAGTTGACTTGCTTGTATTAAATAAGTAAAACCTCCTTTTACTGCAGTGATTTCTGATTGTAGAAAGAACATTGTGGGTACTTTTAAAGACAACATGAGGCATTCACTAATCATCTTAGTTGATAAGTCAGATAAAGCATTAGAAAGAAAACATTTCTCCATTTTAGGTGCAATGCTGAAGTTCCATTTACTTTTAAAAATCAAGAATATTTGAAATGGTTATTGAAAATAAATGCAAACCAATTCTAAAATTCATTGGTATTTAAGTCTCTTTGTATTTGGGGTCTTCTCTGTGATCTCAGTGTAGTATTTTAACATAAATAGAGGTGTAATGTAAATGAGAAAAAGGCACCAAAAAATGAGAATCAGATGATTAGAGACCAGAACAAACTTTGGAAAACAAATCGATGTCATTTATGAAGGAGGGGGCTCTGAGGACACCTGGATACTGGAATGGAAGTTCCTTACCTTCCAGGGCACAAACAACAGACTGAAAGAAAAACAATGGATAAAAGAAAAAAAATACATGAACATGAAAGGAAATGGGCAGGAGAAACTTTAAGGAAGACTAAAGATATTATACTGCAAAAGTCCAAGGGTGGAACATATCCTACATTAGCCAGGATATTGTAGGAAGTAGATTTATTAAAAGTAAAAGGATTCAATGTTCTTCTGGTCTTTCTGAATTTATTTTCAGTTAATTCTGATTCTATTTATAAATCTGTCAGATTTGATCAGAGGAGCAGAACTTCTGGACAGATACCATAAGGGATTTATTATAAGGATTGCACCACCATTGGAGCTGGTTAAGCAGTCTTGGTGAAGCTGTTGTTTTTGCATCTGCAGAAGAAGGAAGGATGTGAAGTGGAAGAAACAACGACCCTGCGAAGGTGAACAGCAAAGTGTGAGCATTGACTGGAATTCACTTCAGTTTCTCAACAACTCTGCGTCTTCAGTTCAGTGATGGTGCTGATCTCCAGAAAAAGCCCTTCTTCCTGGCCCAGCTGTTGAGAAAGGAGGAGGATCTGGAGGAAGTGCCATTTCTATGGGCCTGGCTGTTTCTCATGTCAAGCAGGTGAGCCAGCAGGTAAGCCACAGGTGTATGAGCTACCACAAAGCTTCTTGCCCTGCTCCAAATTTCAGAGGGTGCAAAATGAGATGGTGCTGCCTCACCTCCACCTTCCACATCTCATGACAGTTGTCTCTGTGGCCCATACTAACCTGAAACTGTTGCCAGAGATTAGGTTCTTGTCTCGGGCAGGAAAGAATTCAAGAGTGAGCCATAATAAAGTGAAAGTAGATTTATCAAGGGAGATACACACCCCACAGATAGAGTGCATGGGTGTTTCATTTTTATGGGCTTGGTAATTATCTTCCCACTTTTTGTCAGCCTGTTCTTTGTTGCCTCAGGAGCACAACAGATAATTCCAGCTGTTTTGGGGAAGGGGCAAGTATTTCCAGGAATTGTGGCTCTGCCCACTTTTTGGCCTTTTATGATCAGCCTGGGAATTGTTATGGTGCCTGTGGGAGTGTCATTTACCATGCTGATGTCTTAAGGTGAGCCCATAATGAGGCTCAAAGTCTACTGGAAGTCAAATTTTCCACCATCTTGGGCTGAGTTGGTTCTACAGTTTATGTCCTATCCTCAATTGCTGTGTCACTCATTTTAATGCTTGTGCCCTGCCCCTTTCCCTCCTGTCTCAGAAGCAGGCAGGGAATGAAATTCTGGGAAACAGGGTTCCATCTTAGATAAAATGCTAAGTCACCACAATATAGTTTCAAATTTATTGAATTGTCAATGAGATATAATAAAGCTGATCTAGTGCAGCAGAGCTGCAACTCTAGGTGCATCAGAATTACCTAGAAGACTTCTTAAAACACAGATTTCTGGGCTTCACCTTCAGAGTTTCCAATTAAGTAGGTACATTAATTGGGTTTCTCCAGAGAAATAGACCAATGTAATGTGTGTGTTTGTGTATATTTGCCAATTCCTTAAAATAAATTTCTTCCTTTGTGTGTCATATACACACACTTGCGTAGAGAAAGATTTATTTTAAGAAATCGGTTCATGTGATTGTGGGGCTGACAAGTCTGAAGTCTGCAGGGCAGGCGGGCAAGCTGGAGCCCCAGGGAACTGATTTTGCAGCTAGAGTCTGAGGGTAGAGTCTTGCAGGCAATATATTTTCTTCCTCAAGGGACCTCAGTCTTTTTCTCAGGGTATTCAATGGGATTGGATGAGGCTCAGCCACTTTATAAAGGCTTCCATCAAAAAGTTTACTGTTTTGAATGTTAACTATATCTTTAGAAATAACATCTAAACTGGCATTTGACCAAATATCTTAGTACCAAGGCCTAGTCAAGTTGACAGATAAACTAACCTTCACAACAGCTTTCAGGTAGGATCTGAAAATTTGCATTTCTAGCAAGTTCTCTTCTCCAAGCAGGCAATGTAAATCCTTTTCTTCAGCTTGACTGGACCTACTTAAATTTTGTCCCCCACCCTAGGTTGATAACAGTTGTTAGGGAAATGCTATGCACTGATTGGCTTAACCAGTCAGGGTTATGTTAGGAAAAATGGAGACAACGGGAATCCTTACTGGACAATCAACTGATCTGCTACGAAGTATGTATCATATGAACTGTGCTGTATGAATATAAAAAAGAGAGTGTAACTTCCTGTAAACTAAGTATGGTGTCTTTCTTATGAGGACAGCTCTTGCCTAGGGTTCTGGTGTTTGAAAAGCCTAGTTAATAATCATAGGACTGTCAGCAGCATATTGTGTATACTTTAAAATTGTAATGGGAGGTTTTGTTTTGTTTAATGCCACATTTGTCATCAGGAAGAATTTGTGTAATCACTGGGCTCCACAAAAATGGGGATCAGCTAGCATGCCTCTTTATTCCAGAATAATTTTTAATTATGGAAAGTACTTAGAACTGCCCTGTTTTGTTGGGGCCACGGAGGCGACTTCAATGCAGACTTTTTTAGTATTATAGAAAATGGATTACAGGTAGAAGCAATTGTTTTTACAATTTAAATCCTTCGAATGTTTAAACCATTCCTCCCAAAAGCATACAGTTAAATTACAAAGTCAAGTAGCAGTTATTCAGTTGTCCAAAACAAACTACACTCAGTTACACTCAATTATCACTCTTTATATTGCAATAGAGAAAAACAATTCCAGTCAGATACGTTTAAGCAATGGGTTGCCTAGTGCACCTTCCCACACCACTCCCCAGAGAAGCATTACAGAATCGTCTATTAGGGGCTCACAGTCAGTCCCTGGAGGGAGTGGGTATACCAGTGTTGCCTTATGAATCCTAGGGGGACACAGAGGAATCAGTAGCCAGGTGGTGGGATAGATTTGAGGCATGTTTCATTCTCTCCATGGCAAATACTGATGGGCCATGCCTGCCTCCTGGGACTGGTGTGAAATACAGCCATACTGTTGAACGTGAACACTGCCACTTCATCTCAGAGGAGTTACAGTTGCCTGGGATGCATACTGCGTGTGTTGGTATCAGTGGAATATTTGTTCAGCGTGTCTCCAGGGAGATTGAGCTCCAGGTAGTGCTGACAGTAATCTGGTAGTCTAGTCTGCTCAGCGTGATCTTTCTGGTCCTGGGAAATTCCAAGTAAGCATACCAAATTTCTTACGTGCCCCGTCACATGATCTTGATAGTCCAACATAGATGACTTACATGGTTTTAAAAATGCCATATAATAATCCATTTAATCGTCAATAGGCTCTTTCATCAAGTTTCTACTATAATTTCTTTCCATGCCAGCAGACCATTTCACTGTGGTATCTACAGTGTGGCATGTGGGCAGTCACACTGCAACTGTCAAATTGTAACCACTGTCAAAACTACAGGTATGAGGGATGAGTGCTTTCCCGAGTACAGGGAGGTCTGAGTGGGGAGGTCTGAGAGCCTGGCTTCCTCGTTGTCTGGTAATAATAGAAGCTACCATCCACTGCATGACTCGAAAGTCACAGACCATGCGCTAGACACTTCACATGCTTCACTTCATTGTTAACTAATTTCACTTACTTGTTATAAACACAATGAAAGAGGAGTATAATGGGGTTATTTTAAAATCAAATATTACATATAGAAGTGCAAAAATGAAGTCACTAACTTTATTTTCTTGTAACGGATAAAACCTACGTATTACTAAAATGTGAGACTAGTTTGAGAGGAAACTACATTTTTTCCCACCTGGGATACTTACCTTAGTTTAGCCCCAACATTTAAATCTCTTCCAGTCAAATGTGCAGACTTTTGGATCTTCTCACTCCTTCCCAGCTCTCTTGGTGGCCTGTGTGTGGGGGTGGTCTAGGGGACATCATGTGAGCAGGAGACAGAAAGAAGAGATCTCAGGACCCACTCATGAGGTTCTTGCACATGGACCTGGATTCTCGTGGTCCTGCTGATACCCAGTACTTCAGTCCAGAGCTTCTTAACTCCGAGCCGCTGTTTCTCAGCAGAGTCGTGGTCATCCTTGTGAATGGGAACCAGCCTTTGCCTTGCTGGTGCCTCAGGCACCTTAGACTGAAATTGATCTGAGATCCTTGGCTAAAGGTTTTCATCCTCCCTTAGGCTCTCCTCTGAGCCCCACCCTGCTCCCACCCGCTACACGTCACCAACTCTCCATGGCTTTTCGCGGGACAGCCATATCAGTGACCTTGAGTACTTGCCTTCTCTAGGGTGCTTGTAAACCACTGGAGAGCTGCAATACTATGCAGGAACCCGGATGTGCTGGGAAGCTAAACTTGTGCTGCTCTGTTGGTTTTCCTCTGCTGTGGCTGCCCTCTCTCAGTGCATGTGTTTCGGTGTTCTGGGAGGTGGTTTCTTGCCAGAAATTCTGATGTTATGTTGGTTGGCCCCAAGCTCCATCTCTGCTTCTTGCACCTCAACCTATTTATCTGATCTCCCTTCTCTGAGAATTCTGTTCATATAAGATTAGTACACGTGTATCTGTCAGCTCCTTCTCCTCTATCACCTTCTGACTTCACCTTTCTTTTGGTCCTTTGGGACTATAGGGCAGACTTACAATAATGACTGCCAATGAATTCACCTGCCTGTGTCCATGACCCTTTGCCAGTGACTTCACTGCTCCTTCCAACAAGAGGAGTCAATTCATAAATGCTAATATTGCCCTTTAAGTGATGAAGACAAAAAGCTAGAGAGATTAAGCATTTACTCAGAGCAATGTAGCTGCTAAATAGCAGATTGGAGCTACAGCAGGAAAGACACTAAGGGAAAGGGGGACAGAGAAATTTCTTTGAGAAATTAATAATTTTAGGAGGTCTAAATGTTCCAATGTTTTCTTTTGATTTATAACATTTTTCTATCCACATATATTCCATATTCAGTTGATGAAATGATTAATTTTCTAACTAAGAATCTTGATTATAGCATTAATCACCATGTAGCAAATTAGCTAAGCCTTAAGATAAAAAAAAAAAAGTCTGTTAGTTTGTGTTGTCTATTTTCCAACCGATTGCTGCCTCTGCATGAAGAAAACAACACCTTAGGTGTGAAATATTAGCACAAAATATCACAGCATCTTGGTAAAATGTTATTTTCTACCCAAACACTTCTACCCAAAGTGTTTCAGCCAACAGTTCTACTATTTAAAAAGCTCTCATTTTCCTCAGTGGTTAAGGTTCTTTGTACTTTAGTTTTTGTCTTCTTAAAAAAATCAGGCTCTCTTTGTAGAACTCTGCTGGGTAATATAAATCTGAATGTTGTTAATGCTTAGAATTGTCAAACAGAGACAGCAAATGTTTGGGATAGAAATGCCTCCATGCTAGAGATATTATTTGGTTGCAGAAATTTTGCCTTTGAAATAACACTTTAGATCTCTGCCTGATTAAAGAAAATTGATATACCTGAAGCATAGAAAAATGCTAGGAAGTGAAAGTAGAGATTTTTTATTAAATTTAATGTGTGCATTAGTAAACCATATTCACATATTAAAAATTAAACAAATTTGATATTTTGAATTCCCCTGCTGATATAGAAATCCATGTTTATTAGAAAAATGATTTCTTTTTTGTTTAAAATAAATGAAAAATGGAGGTTCTTGAGAGAGATGAATTGAATTCAATTAAATTACTTTAGGGAATTAAATTAAGGATCTTTTTATCTTATTCTGTTTATATGCTCAAATGTTTCAGCTGGAGAGAAGGATGTAACAGTAAAATGTGAAGACAGTGCTTCCTTTTCTTAAATATAATTATTTGTTATTATAAGTTATCAGTGTTTTATAAGTCTTTTTTCAGAAGAGTAAAATGAATATTAAGAGAAAGATGCAGACCTCAGAGTCTGAAAAGATGAGTTTTGCTTCAATAAAGAATTCATTATAAAGTACTTTTTGACTTTTAGTTAAAAAGGGTTTACAAATTGACCTGACATTTTCTTTATAATAAGATTGATCCTTAGCACTGACTAAACACTTTCTCTTTGAAAAAACTCATTGTCTTTTTAAAGCCCCAAATAGACTTTAAATACCCCAGGTGGGAGGATAAAGTAACTGCTATTATTGTATAAATTTGGAACAAATTGGAATTTAGTCATATTTCATGCACGTTTATGGAGACAGTGTATTTACTCAGTTCCATATGGCTGGTCTCTGCTCAGTCTCTGAAGTGACATCTTCTCTTAACCTCTTAAAATATTTGTGCAGAGGGAGGCAGAGTTGGATTATGAAGTTGGAATAGTGAGAGTAGAAAGTAGAATTATAGAGGGGACTGTGTGAGTGGGGAGCTGAATTAACTGTAGAGCTGGCCCCTGAAGAGGGGGAGCAATCATTGTTTACAGCCTTGTGTCGGACCAGCCTTGTTTCTCCACACCACTTTGAATTGGTCAATGGGATGGACATTAGATATCTTCAGGCAGCAGCGATGGGTGCTGTGATGTCAGCTGAGGGGCAGCATCAAACAGAGCGGACAGACCTAGTGGGGACAGCCCTCAGGAAGATGTGCCTGGTATCAGATGCCAGACATCTGAGATCCGAGGAAGGATTCAGAAGTAGAAAGAAACAGGAAGAAAACTCCATTTACTGCAATTAAAGCTATCAGATCAAGTCCTAAGCCCTATACTGGTGAGAATAGGAATAGATTTCCTCTCTTGATCAGGGTGAATTTAGATACTGCTTCTTAGCTTGCAGATTGAAGATTATAGTGTTTATCATTAAAGTTGGGCTGGGAAGGAAGGGGTAGTATCATCTGTGGCTGGTGGAGATGTGGGTATTAGAAAGTTGATGGGTTTAAGGAAAAAAAATTTGCTTCCCTTAAGTTCATTCTCCAAAACTGTAGCCTTCTTAGAAGGGGAGACACATTGGCACTCAAATTATACCTCTTTTTTTTTTCTTTTAATTGAAGTATAATCAGTTTACCATGTTGTGCCAATTTCTGGTGTATAGCATAATAGTTCAGTCATACATATATTCATTTTCATATTCTTTTTCATTTTAGGTTACTACAAGATATTAGATATGGTTCCCAGGGGCTATACAGTAGAAACTTGTTGTTGATCTATTTTATATATGGTAGTTAGTATCTGCAAATCTCAACTCCCAATTTACCCCTTCCCACCCCTCCTCCCATAACCGTAAGTTTGTTTTCTATGTCTGTGAGTCTGTTTCTGTTTTTTAAAAAGTTCATCCATTTTTTTTTTTTAGACTCCACATATGAATGATTTCATATGATATTTTTCTTTCTCTTTCTGGCTTACTTCACTTAGAATGACAATCTCCAGGTCCATCCATGTTGCTGCAAATGACATTATTTTATTATTATTATTTATTGGTGAATAGTATTCCATTGTATAAATATACCACAGCTTCTTTATCCAGTCATCTGTTGATGGACGTTTAGGTTGTTTCCATGTCTTGGCTATTGTACATAGTGCTGTTGTGAACATTGGGGTGCATGTATCTTTTTGAATTAGAGTTCCCTCTGAATACATGCCCAGTAGTGGGATTGCTGGATCATACGGTAAGTCTATTTTTAATTTTTTGGAGGAATCTCTGTCTCTTTTTAATAGTGTTGCTGCTCTGAAGGTAGAAACTCTCAACTCTCTACGGTCTGAAGAGACTCATTCTAAAATATATCCCTTCTAGTTATTTTTTACAAAGCTGCATATGCTAGACCCTGATCAATTATTTGGCAGATAATCCTGGGAAATTTTTGTAACTAAATTTTACCTTTGTTAATTACAGATTACAGCTGTATAAGCTTGAGCCCTAATTAACTTTTATGAATTAAATTATATTGATACACTGACTCACTTTATAATTTCATGAAAGCTTTAACTTTCTTTTTCAACTGTCCCAGATGCCTTTGGCCCCTAAATACTTTGAGTAGTATCGACTTACAATTACGCTGAGGTGCTCTCTACTTACCTGAAGTCATTTTTGATTTTTTTTAAATTATGCAACTTTTTGAATTTGCAAGTGGAAGACTCAGACCATTATCTTTTCCTAAAATCATATTTTCAATATTTAATATTTTTAGAAGAAAGCATTGGTATACCATTTAAAGAAAGACCTATCTTTTATTATAAAGTTAGGGTCATGTTGAGTATACAACCTCAAACACATAGTATTTCCTCCAGATAATATATCAACAGAGTTCATTCTTATTATTCCTAGATTTCATTTTTGCAAATGTGCTTACAAGTAAAAATTTATTTGTAACCCCAAAGTCAGTTCTGGTGGTGCTTTCATGGTCATTCATGGGACAAACTCAGAGCAGGGAAAAATTTGAGTCACTCAATGCACACCTTTCCAGCTGGGGCTGAAAAAGATGATGCGCTGCTTTCTTGTTTCAGCACTAACATTGTAAACAACATCCTCTCGGCCATCTATTTAGTGCTATGGCTTTGCATTTCTGTGCTTTCCGTTGGTGATTTTGCTGTTTAACATGGCCCAGCGTAGTGCTGAAGTGCTGTCTAGTGTTCCTAAGCACAAGAAGGCTGAAACGTGCCTAAGGGAGAAAATATGTGTGTTAAGTAGGCTTTGTTCAGACATGAGTTATAGTGCTACTGGCCGGAAGTCCAATGTTAATGAAACAATAATGTATAGTAAATAAATCAGATGTCTTTAATCAGAAACACAGATAAAACAAGGATATATATTTATCGTTTTATAAAAATGTGACCACAGGCTGGCAAGAACCTAACTCACATTTTCCCTAGGAACATTGGTTCAGCATTAGCCAATTCAGTGTTCATGGTGGCTTGGTGAACCTTCTCTGGCTACTTTCCTCTGAGAGCATATGTGTTGAAACCCCAGCTATTCCCAGGTTTTTTCTCTTCATCCAGCAAAATACCATACATTCTTACATGTCTTGCCAAAGTCAAGCTGTTGACTTTGGTATCTGCCTGAATGATTCCCCAGATGCCTCGACACTGTGATGGGGCTCTATCTAGGAGAATCATCTGTCATCTTTGCTTGGCTTTTGCCACCACCATCTGCACCTTTTCTTATTGCACCATGGAAAAAAGATGATTGAAAGCTCTAGGCCCCATGACCTGCCTCATCAGAACCTGACAATTTACAATTCCTGTTCCAAATTAGGATTAGTAAAGTAAGTCCAGTTGCTTGAATAGCTCTGTTTTTGAGGTAGAACCTGAATGATTTTGAAGAGGTTTGCCAGTTGCCTCTGACCAGCTCCCTGGAAACAAAAACAGAGTTGAACTTCTTTGGGAGGGCCTACGGGTTCTTACCATCTGTAGGGACTGTTTAGATTTTTCTTAAGTAATTCACACGCTTAAATCAGCAGGGAAACATGGTCAGTGTTCTTCAGTTCCTATTAGCTGCTACCAGAAACCACTAGAAATACAAAATCTTGAAGCTGAGAACAGTATCCTAGAGGGGCACTGGAAATGGGTGATTTAAGGTTTCATGGGGCATTGGCTTTAATGGAGTCCTGACTGCCTGCTAGGCTAATATCTTTATAGAGATCATCTCGTTTAATCCTCAGAGCAATCTGATGAGGTAGATACTATCATTAATTTAATTTCTCCAGCTCAAGAAACTGAGTCTTACAGAGGTTCAGGAGCTTTTCTAAGGTCAGGGAGTGCAGTCAGGATTGGAATGCATATAGTCTAGCTCCGGAGCTGGCATATTTTTTTTACTACAATATTCTTGCACTCTGCTGCTTCACTTTTACAGACTCTTCCCAAGTGCCCTGAGCCCCAAATTTCTCACACAGTTGTAAAAATATAAGGCCATATTAACACTAACCTGAATGATCACATCATGACAGGTGGGCCATTCTAAAGCACATTTTAAAAGAAATAAATGCTTCCAAGGGAGGTCAGTGCCTTGCTCACTAATCCTTCATTTCTCCTTATCAACCAGTGATTAACTTGAAGTTAAAAGTCCTTCCTTGAAGCTTGTCCTCAATCTCCAGGCTGGCTCGGTTTCAAAGCTACCCACCGCTGCTTATCGCTAACAGATGGCTATCTTCCTTCTGACTCAGCTGCAGTGAGTTTGTTCACCCTATTTAGGCTATTTGAAGCCAATGAAAAGGATGGCTGTATTTTTCTTTTCAAGCGCTGAGAGACCCTGAATACGTTTTCCAGCTTCCTTGGGAGAGAAAAGAGAGAAATTCCTATCAAGGACATCTTGCTACAAAGGACATTAAACACCTGTGAGGTTTTTTTTTTTTTTTTCCTACCAATCTGAAAAACTATTCATTTCACACTCATTTATCTCCACTGTCCCAACAGATATTTCAAAAGGGAGAAAGGTACAGTCAAAATTAATACAGAATGTTTGTTTCTATCTCTATCTGCCTATGGCTATGCTTTCAATTTATAAATGGCCTCAGAGCTTCCAGACTTATTTTCCTAAAGGATTCACACTTCTTAAGTGGCCCAGTGAATTCTGGACAAAAGGAAGTAGAAAACTAATTCTAATATAGCACACCTGAAAAAAAATGTGGTTTTGTTATTCATTGAAACAGTTCTTAGAACTTAGACAGTCATGGATTATGTGATTTTTCCCCCGCCCCTAGATTCTGCAGGAAATACCTTTCTAGGGCTAGAGAAAATGACAATGAGAGAACCAGTAAAGAACCATTATAATAATAATAGTGGCCACCTATTAACCTCCTCTGTGCCAAGTAGAGTGTTGTGACCTTCTGACCATCATCTTGGGGACAGCCTTGTAGCAGGACTGGGTCAAGGCTCTGTGGGGTCTCATGCTTTGACAGTTTTTGAAAAACCTCTTTAAGAACAAGAATAGAAAATTATGTATGGAAGTAAATATTCAGAATGAGAAAAGTCATCACAATAAATTAGAGATTCTTAGAAAAGCTCACAAATACAACAAACACCACAAAATCTACAAGAATAGTGTTTTTAGATATTAACTACTTGACATGCTTGTAATTTCCTCCCCTGTTTTCTTTCATGGAACACATGATGTCCTTTTCATATGAAATGATGTTATACTGTCCTTCTATCTCGAAAAAAGGGAAATACGCCTACTATAAAATTTTAAATAGTGTTTATCACTTTGCCATAATAATAGGCTTATAAATAGACTGAGAGCTTCTTGAAGAAGATGACTGTTAGTGAGTCCCAGCAGTTAGGATTGGGATTGAAATATAAAATGCACTGATTGCATGTTTGTTGAATAAAGGAGTAATTAAACTAGGGTGAAGGGTTCTGTTAAAAGGTGATGTAGTTCATTTGGGAAGTTACTACTTTTGATGTTAAGAAATGTTCTAGGCACCTCCCTCTTGTGCAAGGCATACGGAACACACAGGAATTCCTAACAAAGCCTTCCTTCATGCTCAGCCTGTTCCCCCCGAGCCAATCCCTACTTTGTGGTTAAGCCAGATCGTGACCTGGATGTGCAGTGCTGCTCTATATTACTATTTTATAGATGAAAACACACAATGAGTACATGTTTCTGGTCTTTAACAAGGAGGCACAGCAAAGAAAGTGCTGCAAAGGGCTCTACTCTCATGACGCCCGCTCCAGACTAACCAGCCAGATAATCTTCCTTGGCGTCAGTTCAATGGCCTTTTCAAATCACCATTTACATATGTTTTCACTGAACCTTTACAGAATCCATTCCAGCAATGTGCGAAATGAAGGAAAATAAAAAGAAAACACATTTCGTAAGATAAAGGGTTTCTCTTTTTCCTTTTAAATAAAATGAGCTGGGAAGAGGCAGAGAACTTTTATGATTCAGTAATGGCCAAGATATGATACGCTCTAGCTCACAAATCAAAGAGCCTCAAGCTGCAAAAGCTTCAGTTTTGAACAGAACAGCTCAGGGCCAGGCAAAATGTCATCCTTTTCATAGGTTCAACAAAATTCTTCTGTTTTTCATCTTGCAACACAGGCATTAGATCAGCTCTTCAAGTCCCTGGGATGTCTGGAATACTGACTCGTGTGCGCTTTCTAAAACATGGGGTCAAGTGAGAATAAATGCTACAGAAGAAGAGGAAATAACAGTATTGAGAGACCCAAAATGTCTGAGTAAAATCTTGACTGAAGGAATGTCATGTGGAGTTCTTTGGTGTCACATAAATGCCTCCTGGGTCTGATCAACATGTGCACTCACACTAATGAGAGTGGCTGGCTTAGAAGACAGTGGGGTCTGCAGGCAGCGTCATGTAACAGCCTGTTCTTTAGTCACATTTAAAATTTGATACTGAAGGATAAAACTGGCTCTGAAGGTTTATTATGGAGAACAAACTATTTCAAAGAAAGAGCAGGCTTTGAACTCAACCTAAACTTCTTATCCGCCTATGTTTTCTGACTTCCGTGATGACACTTAAAGTCTGACGTTCCATAAGTATGCATTTAAAGAGTTTCCTTTTATTATTAGCCAATAGATTTTAAGATTATAATACTCTCCTGTTTCAGTTAATTATTTCATTATAAAGATTTATTTTTACATTAAAAAATAGAATGAAACTAAGCAGAATTAGGTACTACTTTAGAAAGGAATGACATAACATTTAACCTTTAAGTATTTATGAAGCAGAATTACCTTAATTCACATTTGATTACTTTTTTATTTATTTAACAAATATTGGTTAAATACCTATTGCCTGCCATGTATATATATATACACACGTATACATACATACACACACACACACACACACACACATATATACACATACCCATTTTGCCAACTCTCCACTCCTGATCTACAAGTTCAGGTTATTTCTTGTTTTTGTTTTGGTTTAGTTTGTAGATTCCACATATCAGTGAGATGGTACAGTATGTATCTCTCTGTCTGATATGTCTCACTTTGCATAACGCCCTCAAGTCTATCCATGTTGTCTTAAATAGCAGGAGTTCCTTCTTTTTCACGGTTGAATTATATTCCATTATATATATACCACATCTTCTTTATCCACTCATCTGTCAGTGAACACTTAGGTTGTTTCCATGCCTTGGCTATTGTAAATAATCCTGAAATGAACATGGGGGTGCAGCTATCTTTTCAACTTTGTGTCTTCATTTCCTTTGGATAAATACCCCAAAGTGGAATTGAAAAATGATATGGTAATTCTATTTCTAATTTTTTGAAGACCTTCCATACTGTATTCCATAGTGGCTGTACCAGTTTACATTCCCAGCTACAGTGTATAAGAGTTCCCTTGTCCACATCCTCTCCAACACTTGTTATCTTGTAGATAATAGCCATTCTAAGAGGTGGGAGGTAATATTTCACTGTGGTTTTGTTTTGCATTTCCCTTATGATTAGTAATGTTGAGCATCTTTCCATGCACCTGTTGGCTATCTGCATGTCTTCTTTGGGAAAATGTCCATTCAGATCCTCTGCCCATTTTAAAATTGAATTTTGTTTTTATGCTACTGAGTTGTATGAGTTCTTGATATATTTTGCTTATTAACCGCTTTTCAGGTTTGCAAATATTTTACTCCCCTCAGTAGATTTCCTTTTCATTTTGTTGATGGTTTCCTTTGATGTGCAGCAGCTTTTTAGTTTGATGTAGTACCACTTGTCTATTTTTGCTTTTGTTGCCTTTGTTTTTGGTGTCAAATCAAAAAAATCACCAGAACTGCTGTCAAGGAGCTCACAGGGTATTTTTTTTTTTTTTTTGAGGAGTTTTGTAGTTCAAGACATTAATCCATTTTGAGTTGATTTTTTGTGTATGGTGTAAGGTCTAATTTTGTTCTTTTGCACATGGCTGTACAGTTTTACCAACACCATTTATTGAAGAGACTTCCCTTTTTCTCATTGTTTATTCTTGGCCCCTTTTTCATAAATTAATTGACCATAGTGTAGTGCCTGGTTTTATTTCCGGGCTATTTTGTTCCATTGATCTATGTGTCTATTTTTATGCCACTACTTACTGTTTCAATAACTATAGCTTTGTAATGTAGTTTGAAATCAGGAAGTGTGTTGCTTACAGTTTTGTTCTTTTTTCTTAAGGTCTCTTTGTCTATTTAGGGTCCTTTGTGATTCCACACACATTTTAGAATTGTTTGTTCTATTTCTGTGAAAAATGCCATTGGAATTTTGATAGGAGTTGCATGAATCTTTAAATTGATTTGGGTACTACAGACTTTTTGGTAATATATTTCTTCCAATCAATGAGGATGGGATATCTTTCCTTTCACTAATGTCTTCTTTAATTTATTTCATCAATGTTTTATAGGTTTCAATATTTTGGTCTTTACCTCCTTGGTTAAATTTATTCCTAGGTATTTTATTCTTTTTGATGCAATTGTAGATGAGATTGTCTTCTTAATTCCTCATTCTGATGGTTTGCTATTAGTGTATAGACATGCAACAGATTTTTTATATTGATTTTGTATCCTGCAACTTTACTGACTTTGTTTATTACTTCTAACATTTTGGTAGAGTATCTTCAGGGTTTTCTACATATGATACCATGTCATCTATAAATAGAGAGTTTTATTTCTTATTTTCTGATTTATATACATTTTATTTCTTTTTATTGTCTTAGTAATTGCTCTGGCTAGGACTTCCACTACTATGTTGAATAAAAGTGGTGAGAGTGGGCATCCTTATCTTGTTCCTGATCTTAGAGGAAAAGCCTACAGTTTTTCACCATTAAGGTTGATGCTAGCTATGGGCTTATCACATACTGGCTTTCTCATGTTGAGATACGTTCTGTCTGTATCCACTTTGATGAGAGTTTTTACCATGACTGAATGTTGAATTTTGTCAGATGCCTTTTCTGAATCTCTTAAGATCATAGTATTGTTTATCTTTCGTATTATTAATGTGGTGTATCACATTGATTGGCTTGATTGATTTGTGGATGGCGAACCATCCTTGCATCACTGCAATAAATCTCACTTGATCATTACGTATGATCCTTTTAATGTATTACTGAATTTAGTTTACTTATATTTTTGAGGATATTTGCATCTATGTTTGTCAGAGTATTAGCCTTTAATTTTCTTTTTTTTTTCTAGTGTCCTTGACTAGTTTTGGTGTCAGGGTGATGCTGGCGTTGCAAAATGAGTTTGGAAGTGTTCCCTTCTGTTTTATTTTTGGGAGGAGTTTGAGAGGGATTGGTATTAATTCTTAAAATGTTTGGTGGAACTCACCAGTAAATCCATCTGGTCCTGGACTTTTGTTTGTTGGGAAGTGAAAGTGATTTATTCAGTGAATACTCTCAGGGGAAACCTACAGTGCAGTGTAGGGAGCAGCCAAGAAAGGGAGACAAAATTGAACCTAATGAGAATTCTTGGGTGTAGATACTGCCAGAGGCAGAGGTGCCCATGTATTACTAGTCATTGGCTACTAGCCAATATGGAGGTAGGGGGAGATCTGGTATAATTCCCAACCCCTTGGAGTAAGAAGAAGGCAGCTCCAGGCTCCTGAGAACAGCTTACTGGAGAAGGCGAAAGGTGTGAGCACACCAAACCAGTATAAGAGGTCTTAGGAGGTATGAGCAGGGCATGGTATCATCTGCCTGGTGTACAACCTTGAATTGAATTAAAGACACATTAAGGGTTATTTTATCCAAGTAGAAAACAATTCCTGTCTCTCATAATGATGCCCAGCTGCAGGAATAGGAAATAATTTCCTACTTTGGTGCTGAATCCAATTGATTGCCAGAATGTCCTGGAGTCTATGTTAAGAACTCTGTTGAGGCCACATCTGTCTAAAAACATAGTGACATCTCTCAGTGACATAAAATGTCCATTGTCAAACATTGATCCTAACCCAATACCCCAAATTGATAATTCCCATATACTTCCTCATTTTAGTAAATGGCAATACCAGCCTTTAAATTGCTCAGGTAAAAACCCCAAAATCATCATTGATTCCTCACTTTGCCTCAAATCCCACATTTTGTCAGCAGCCTATTTGTTCTGCTTCCAAATATGTCCAGATTCTAGTCCCTTTTCACTAACTCCTGTGTTACCACCTTAATCAAGGACATCAACTCTCATCTGGATTATTGAATAACTCTGTAAACATTCTCCCTGCTTCTGCTCCTGCTGCCACAGTCTACAAACAGTAGCCAGATTAATCCTTAGTTGATGAGTAGATTATGGGACCCCTCTTTAGAAACTTCTGATTGCTCTTCTGAATCACTCAAAGTAAAACCCCAAGTCTCACCAAGATCTACAAGGCCTTATAAGATGGAGGCATTACACCCCAACCTCCAAGTGTTTTCTCTTCTTCCCTTCAGTTAGTCCATTCCAGCTACATTTCCCTCCTTGTTATTCTTCCAACACATGAAGCATGAATCCATCTCAGGTGCTTCGCACTTTGGTTCCCTATTTCCAGAACACTTTTTTTCCCCCCAGCTACTTGCTACCTGCTTCCTTCTACTCAGATGTCACCTCTCAGTGACATAAAATGCAGTTACACTGCCAAGTCTTCTTATAATCTGAAAAATAATTTAGGATCCTCTATAGCACTTTATCACCACTTAACAAATTACTTACTAGTTTATTTTCTGTCTTACCATAAAAAATAAGCTATATAAAGCCTTGGATTTTGTTTTTCCGCCAATGCTGAATACATAAAACCTAGAACATTTTTTTTTTCACATAGTAGATACTTAATAAATATTTTCTGGTTAAAGTTAAGAATGATGCAGTTAACACAGAGTTTTGGAGAAAATCATGATAAATGATTAGTGATTCCTGTCATGGACTCTTAAGGTGTATTAAAAGCCAACTTTTTGTTTTGTTTTGTTTGTTTTTTTACATCCCTGTAACATTGTGTATTGGGGTAGGAGCACCTGATTAAAATTAGACCCAACATTGAGTGTAGAAATTTACATCTACACCAGGATATTTATGAATAAATAAATGACAAGTGAAAGATTCATAAATGTTTACAGTTAGAGACACAATGAAGTATAATGGAAGAAGTAAAATGGAAAAATCAAAATGGAGGATAAAATATTCCATCCAAGTCACTGACTTTTAACAAAGCAACGTGAGAGGAAACATTGATATCCGTAGAGCAGTCACATAGATTTGATTAAATGTCATGATTCAAACCCTTTAAGAGATAAGGTTTAGAGATTCAAAGCAGGGTCTGTGAAGTTGGAGAGATTGTGTCTGCCAACTATGTGACCACGAACAAGTCACTTACATTCTCTCAGCTTGAATTTCCTTAATGTAAATAGGAGGAAATTTGTAGGGTCATTGTAAAAATAAATGAGCTATTTCACATAAAATACTTAGTGGAGTGCCTAGAATACAGTAATGCTCAGAAAATGTAAGCTCGTTGCTTTGCCAGATATTCATGAAGACATTTCTTACCATCAGTAAGAGAGAACTGAGAATAAACAGAAATATGGGAGGTATAGGAGAAGGTTGGCTGAAGAATTTTGCCAGTAAAGCAGTTTGGCAAACTCTTTTTGTTACACCTAGTAATAATGGAAAATTCCTTGGGGCTTACTTGTACTTTAATTTTTGAGCTGTGATCAAATACATCGATAGCCCGATATAGATTAATTTTCTACACTTGAAAGACCGTATATAATTCTGTTTCTCTGTCAGGATGAAGACAGCTTCTTTATCATTTTTATTGACTTCCAGGTGATGCCTAAGTTTTAAATATTATTTCTCAGTCTATCTGTGCCAATTCAAGCCTCAAAAGGAAAATAAAATGTGTATTACAATTGAATAAAGAAGTATAAGACACATATCATCATTGAATATATTCATGTATTGTATTAGACTCTAGAAACCCAAAAATTAATATGACATTATACTTACCCCCTACCACAAAGCTGATATACTGGTAAGAGAAACAGACTAAAAGTTTGTTTCATAAAATATGTCAGTCAGCATGCTATCCAATCAGAGGCTATAAGGGTGTCGGGAGCAAGAGTAGATGATGTCTGAACTAGAACTTGAAAGATGAGTTAAAGTTAACCAGAAAGAGAAAGGTAGCAGAGGCATCATAGACAGAGGCTCAGGATATGCAAAAGCACTGAGGCATGAATAGTAAGGGGTGTGAGAGATTACGAGAATTCAGTATTGTTTAAATGTACCACTCCAGGCTGAGTTTGGTAGGTGTGGTGAATTAAAGATGGCCCCATTCTTTGATTCTCTTCCTCTTGAGAGGTATAGTCTGTGTCCCCTTCCCTTCAGTTCGGCAGGGTCTCTGACGCTCTGAATACCTGTCTATCGCTTATGGTGAAAGTGACACTATACCAGTTTCTGGACCAGGTCGTAACACACTGGCAGCTTCACTTCCTGAATCTTGTGATACTCATGGTGGAGGAAGCTAGCCACCATGGAAGAAGCCTGATTACCTTTCTAAAACATCATATGGAGAGGCTGGGGGGCTCAGCTGAGCCCACCCTCCAGCCACCTCCATTGAGACCCCAGGACCAAGAGTAAAACCATCCTGGACCCTCCAGACCAGACTCACCACTGGCTGAATACCACCAAGTGACCCAATCAATGTCAGAATCACTTGGCTGACTCCTAACAGAATTCTTGACTCCATAGGATCATGAGAGATAATATAATGGATACTGTTTCAAGTCTAAGAATTAAGGTGATCTGTTACACAGCAATTGAAAACCTGAAGCAGTATGCAAATATGAAGCAAATGCAAAGTGATAGAGGGCCTGGGGCGCTAGTTTAAGGATTTGGGATACTTCATTTTAATGTTTCCATGTCTAAACTCATAAAATTAACCCCCCCAACACACACAAATACAGGGTCCCCCAATTTATCATTTGCCAGACAAGGGCATTTAAAAAATCACGGCCATATTCTGTCAACATAATTTAAGAAAAGAAAGGGAAATTTAGCTCCAAGAAGCGTGGAATATCAGGATTGCAAAGTAATGACAATAGCCAAGTTTATAGCACTTACTTTGTGCCAGATGTTGCTTTAAGTGTTGTGCACATGTTAATTCACTTAATCATTATAACAGTCCAGTGAATTAACTAGTGATAGTTGCTCACTTTTACCCATGAGGAAACAGATTCATAAAGAACTTGACAAGACGACATAGCTCACAAGTGGCAAGAACAGGGAGTCTGGATCCGGACTCAGTGGGTGACAACTGCACTTTTCTTGCCTCTTGTAAGTAACAGCTCTTTCCTCAGGAAAGCTTTCTCTGACCTCTTGTTCGAGCTTGGGCTGCCATATTAAATGTGATCTCTTTCGTGGATCTTAAATGGGATGTGTGTGCCTATGTGTGTGTGGGGGGTGTGTGTAAATGTAGGGTGTGACGACTAGGGTCTGCCTTCCTCAGCTAACTGTGAGCTCCCTGAGGGAGAGGCAGAGGCCCTTTCTCTTTTTCTCTTCATGGTTTCCCTTGTACTTATCCCAGTGGCCGTCACATAGGTACACCACAAATTCTACGCAGATTGCCTTGTCTCTCTTATTAGCGGGTTGTCATGGATACGTTCAAACGTGAGAACCACTGCCTGTTCTCAAAAGAAGTTAAAAAAGAAAAGAAAAGAAAAGAGCACAGATTGGGAAGGAATTCAACTAAATTCTTTCTAACTAGGGCCCATGGGTCACAGAAGAAACCAAGGAAGGGAAGATTTCAAGGATGACTAGGCAACAAAAACAGCTGTCAAGGGCAGGTCGGTAAAGACAGAGACGTTTTGGTTAAGAACCAAGGGAGGAGAGAAGACATGACATCGTGCCAACGTCTTAAGTATCGAGTGATAAACAAGTGGCAAGGATGAAATCACAGTTCAGTGTACAGGAAGGAGTTGAACAGAGAAATCAGAACTCAGAGACTTAAAGGCAGAAAGTGTAAAGTCCTCTGGGGAGTAAGATACGCCTCAACGAGGAACTGACATTTAAGGTGAGATGCAAAGGATGACTCTGAAATAAGTGGGTGAAAAATGGAGGGGAGTGGTGAGTGTCTTAGCAGAGGGACCAGCATTGCCTCGTTCTCCAATATAAAAGAAAGAATGACTCTTTCAAGGCAGAAGATAGTGGCTATAGAGTTGGGAGTACACGGTGAGAGTTGTGGCTGCAGAGATAAGTCAACATGCTGCTGACAGTTCAATAAATGTTAGGATGTTTGTACTGCTCCTAAAGGCTGTGTGAAGCAATAGATGGGTTTTAAATAGTGGAGTGACACAATCTGGTTTGCTCAGCTTCTCTGTGACTACACGTCTGAGAGCAGGTAGACTTTATTATTAAGGACTTTGCTTGGCAACAGAGATGGAAAGAATCAGAATAACATCATTACATTTACAGATCTCACAGTCTGACCAGGGTATCAGGACTTGTACAAAGACAAAGACAAACCAAAAACAGCTTGTAGGACCTTTGAGCTTGTGCTGAGTGTGTGATGAGGATATGGGAGCCCAGAGGAGGAAGAGTAGATTAAGGCTGGAAAGAGGACTCGGTGATGCAAGACAGAAGAGGCTGATGGAAATAACTAGAGAGGTTGGAAAAAGCCTTGCAGTTGGAACAAGACTGACCTTGCAAGTCCAGGATGAGAAATGTGGACAATCTTAATGCAGTCTGTGCTCCTTATATTATACGAAGAGAAGACAGCTGCTCCGTGATGTTAGAGAAAGGTCTTGTCCTCGTTAGCAAAGTACTTGAAGGGGGAGCTGTAGGATGTGAAGGGGCATCCTACTTTATTTTATTGAGTCATTGTTCGTATAACTCCATGAACTTTTCCCCTCTTCACAGGAAATGGAGACTTTTTAACTTTATGATTAAGTGCTCTGCCTCTGGCCCTTTGGCACTGTGCCTTAAGCTCAGGGTCTTCATATTTGAAGAATAGACTTTAGGCCAGAAGATACAGGTCTTGTCTTAGCTGTTCCACTAGATGCATGACTAAGTGATGTTGGATAAACTCCTTAATCTCTCTGGGCCTCACTTCACTGCTTTGTAGGATGCAAAAGGTGGAATAGATGAACTTGAGTGTTTTTTCCATTTCTGACATCTCTGTATTTCTCCTGTTCAGCCTGAGACAAGAGAGGTTAAACTTTATTGTACATCACTATTCATTAATGACCATCATTATAATAGCCTTCTTTCATGGAGCCCTAACTACACAGCTGGCTTCATATTCACTTATACATTTAATTTTCATTCTCTCATTCTTTCTTTTAATTCCCCGCAGCATTAGTATTTTATAGTCAAGGAAACTGAGGTTAAGTTCTTGGTCAAGGTCATACAACTGGAAATGACAGAACCAAGGTTTAACCTGGTTCTCTTTGACTCTACAGCCATTCATGTTTGCAAATGCCATGCTGAGGTCACTGGCTTGAACTCTTTTATTATTATTTTTTTGTGGACATTGCAGTATAATTGAAGTTAAAATCATTAGATTTTTTAGCAGAGCAGCCAGTGGGGTATGAATCTGGTTTTACTTTAATTCAGAAGAAAGTCTTACTCAGCTTCACACATAGTGTGAATAATGGCATCAAAATGTTCAACATAAATCTCCCCCGACCTCAGGCCTGGATTAGTATGCTAATGTAGAAGCCATTGCAGTATTTCAGAGCTAGGAATAAATGGCTCAACATAAAAACGTGTGTTTAAGTGTGGATGGATGTGCCTATAGGGGCACCAAAGGCACTACTAATATTATCCACACGTCTTTATCCATGGAAGATGGAAGCCGTTTAGAGTCAGCAATGAGGTGGGATCATCTCGTCGCTAAGCCTAAGGCAGTCAGGCTCAGAGAGTGCTGGGAAAAGCCTGGGAGAGCCACAGCACTATGTGAAGGGCAGTGCATTGCCACCAGCAGGCATCTGGTGACCCACAACCCCAGCCAAAGCCAGCCTGGAGCAAACATCAGAAAAGTAGCCTTCTAATGCTCTCATGTTTAGCCTTCAGTTAATAGTGGAGAAAATGCCAACAAAGCACTTTGGGAAAACGGTGCATAAGCAACCTTATCCGAGTGGGCTGTGGACGCCTTGAGAGTCTCAGACTCTGTAGAGGTGGGCGAGGGGGAGTTTGTTTGCGAGAGGAGAGTGTAGTAGACCATGTTTGGCTTGCCTGTATCCCCAAAATTGTGGGAGGAGGACAAACAACAGGAAAATAAAAACAAACAAAAAGATGATCCCAACAAGAATCCAGGGTCCTTTGACGTCTCCTTTTATTGTTACTTTTACATTTTGTGCTCGCTTTGGCAGCCTGTGTACTATATCGTGACTTTTACATTTAAATGTAAACCAAGTATAATTTTATCTTATTGCACAGGGAGCCCTTTGTAGTCTTGATTAAGCCTATGTCTTACTTCTTGGAGTAAAATTTAAATGTATGAAATGACATATACAGATTTCAGAGGTTCGCAATTATATATCTTACAGTTAGCAAAACTTGTTAAGACATTTAAGACCGTAAAGCACATGGTTCTTTATTCTCACAGTGATTAAGATGATTCAGGCAGTGAGTCTAATACTTACTGTAATGTCAAAGTCATGATGAAAGTAAATGATGTTTGATACCTCTTGAAACAACTGTAGTGTGATACGGAAATGTCCGTGATTTCTATTGACAAGTTGTAGTGCTGCTAATACCACCATGGGTGTTGCCTCTGTTTATAATAAAAGAAATGCTGAATTTCATGTAGCTTGAGTAAGGTATCAGTCCATCCCATCTGAGTTCTTGGACCTCTTGAAATCTAGAGTCTGTGAGTCCCAGGTGAAGAACCTTTTCACTATTTGTGGGTTACAAAACAGATAACTGATGACCTTTGGGTAAATAATGTCTGCGACTATTAACAACTTTTATATTGTACCAGCTGCAGATGATAAGTAGGTTTATTTATGAAATTGAAGATTATGTTCTGAAAATGCCGTTTTTTTGGTTTTTGTTCTTAAGTAACAAACCGCAGTGTCTAGAATTGCTGTCTTTCATAGGTGAGATTTTTGGTGAATCCTGAAACTCACTTTGCCAGTAAAACATCCCGATCGAGAGCAGCTGACTGTATAAAAGGATTAAGTCATTTAACATGAGCATTCTACTCTTAAGTCAAATACTCTTCTTCAGAGAAGCGTGTTCAGGGTGATGCACCCCATGCTTTGTGACCTCCCCTCCCCCATTTCTTTTTTCTCACACAGTGACTGTCTGCAGTGCCCCCTCTCTTTGTCACACTCACGATTACACAATGGTAATTTCTCAGCATCCTGTAAGATTTGCTCTGGTGTCTTGCTCCTCCCATTTCTTCTCTCTAGGATGGGTTAGTTGCACTTTTCATACCAGTTTCCATAATGTCTTGTTTACATCCCTGTCAGTGTACTGTCTACACTGCTTTATAATTATTGGGTTATATGTTTGTTTCCAGTTTTAGACTTCGGGTTAGGGATAAAACCACCTGTTTAGCTCAAATCTAAGCATAGTGCTTAGCACAACAAGGTTTCTCAATAAATGATTATGAAATAAATGAGCAAAATTGTACTAAGCTCTAGGGCTAGAAGGGTGTATAAAACAGCCCATTCCCTCCAGAAGCTTACATGCTTGCTGAGAGTTGAAGGCTGGGTGTGTTTGTGTGTGTGTGCGTGCACGTGCGCATGCACATTCAAGATTGAGAACAATAGAGTATATGGTATAAGGGCCCAGATGCCAAGTGCTAGATAAAGAAAATAATAAAGTAAATGAAATCCTTATGTGAACAAGAGTTCAGAGAAGAAAAATATTTTTTAAGTTGGGGCTGTTATTAGAAAGCACCTTGCAGGAAATGAAAACTGGGCTAAAATTAGGAACGTGGAAAGAGAGTGAATGGAATGGGAATGGATCTCTTTGGGTTTTTCTTCTCTAGTTGGAAGACCTCTAGTTCTTTTAACTGTTTCTTACATGGTGTGATTTTTAGAGCCCATTATTTTCTAGTGATTTTCCTCTGTGCAGTCTTTTTTCTATTATTTTTTGGTAAAGAAGGGTGTCAGGACTAGGATGCAGTAATTTAGATATGCTCTGCCCTGGGCTTAATAGTTCCTTAATCCCTTGATTTGAACACTGCATTTATTGTATTGTCATATATAATCATGTTTAATTCCTTGATATCCATGGCCCATTACTAGGATATTTTTCACATGACCTACCATTAAGAATTGTTCCCATTTTTGTTAATTTGCTTAAGCCATTTTTTAAATTTACTTAATATAAATTTATTAGACTACTACTCTGTAGCAGACATGATTCAGTAGATTGTTTAAGCCCAAACTTGAATTTTCTATAAACTTTTATTAGGAAAATTTTAAAATGAAATGAAAAATTGAAAGGATTATACAGTGAATGACCGCATTCATACAACCTAGATTCTGTAATTAACATTTGCCTGTATTTACTTTGTTATGTATCTGTCTTTCTATCCATCCCTCTATTTACCCATCAAACTATCTTATTTTATGATGGCAAATATAAATACCCCATAAATATGACAAATTTGTACCATGAACTAAACTTCAATGCTTGTTGGATTGAAATACTTTATAAAATATCTATGTTAAACCTTCATAATGCTGTTTCCTATTCTAAACAAAATGATGTCTAATTTCAATTATACTATTGACCCTATTCAAGTCAGGCAAATAAAATAATGAAAAAAATATTGTGGTATTTATTTGTATTTAGATTTCCTGAAAATGAGAAGTTCCAGTATATTTTTTCCTTGAATTATAGTGGCATATTTCGACTGACAAAGACTTAATTTCCAGACTATATAAACAGTTCAAACAACTTAACAAAAACCAAACAACCCAATCCAAAAATGGGCAGAAGACCTAAACAAGCAATTCTCTCATGAAGACATACAAATGCCCAATAGGTACATGAAAAAATGCTCAATATCACTAATTATCAGATAAATGCAAATCAAAACTACAATGAGGTATCACCTCACACCAGTCAGAATGGCTGTCATTCAAAAGTCCGCAAACAGTAAATGCTGGAGAGGGTGTGGATAAAAGGCAACCCTCCTACACTGTTGGTGGGAATGTAGTTTGGTGCAGCCATTATGGAAAATGGTAAGGAGATTCCTCAAAAAACTAGAAATAGATTTCCCATGTGACCTGGCAATCCCACTCCTGGCTATGTATCTGGAGGGAACTCTAATTCAAAAAGAGACAGTCACCCCACTGTTCATAGCAGCACTATATACAATAGCCAAGATATGGAAGCAACCTAAATGTCCATTAACAGATGACTGGATAAAAGCATTGTGGTACATTTATACAATGGAATACTACTCAGCCATAAAAGAGAATATAATAATGCCATTTGCAGCAACATGGATGGACATGGAGATCGTCATTCTAAGTGAAGCCAAAAAGAGAAAGAAAAATGCCATATGATATCACTCATATGTGGTATCTTTAAAAAAAAAAGACAGTATAGTGGCATATTTGAACTGATAAATGCTACTCACTGATTTTGAGGGATAACTTTATAATCTGATGCAGATCATCCCAAACTCCTGTCAAGATTTAGGACATGATCATCATCCCAGTTTCCTCATGCCCCTTTCATATAAATTTTATTTTTTTCCCAGTTAAATTTTGATTTGCTTATTATGTTCCAGTATTTTAGCATGTCTATACCATTTTGAATCTTGATTTTATAATTTCCATACGTGTGTATCATCCTGTTTAATGCCATTCACTGACGTTTTTTAATGTGTACAACAAAAGTTGTTGATTAAAGAAGTAAAAATAGTCAAAGTTAGTGAATTAAAGCAGAAAGCCCTAGGATATATGACTAGAAATTTCCCTTTGGCTTGCACTGATTCATTAATTATCATTCAACCGTGCTATCTTTTGCAATAGTCAAGTAGATAGCACAGGAGAGTTAAATTAAATTTATTAATGGAATAATGAAATATCAAAGTAATATTATGCACATTCTTTAGACATTTTTGTATGTATCTGAATGCTTAGATTCAAATACTTCTATATGTCTGAACTGTTGATAACATTGCATGTTTTCTAGAATCATAAGATACCAGGCTTGGAAAGAAACTAACGCACCGTCTGGCCCACTGCTCTAGTAGAGCTTTAAATACTAATTTCAAACATCAGAGTAAGTGATCTCATTGTTTCTTCCCATGCTTCTCTAGAAATGAGAATTGAGCTCTTTATAAAGAAGCTCATTTCAGTGGATCAGAATGGTGAACATTGGAATAGGAGGTTTTATTCTGTCACACGTCATGTAGATCTGAAGTGCATGCAGGGTTAAAAAAAAAAAAACCGGTCTTATCATTCATGCTTAAGATGCAGGTGCTGAAATCTGAATAATACAATGTTCTTAAAAGGAAGACTCTTTATACTCCACATGACCTAAGCGTGATGTTGACAAGTTAGTGCCATTATTGATGCAAAATCGTGCTTTCTTTCATTAGCAAAGAGTTACGGAAAATGTTACCTAAGATTTTATGTCTTGTAACTGTTAAATGTTTAGACTTCCTTAATTATTCAGAGAGACTCTAGATTTATTCTAATTTTAGATGAAACTTTTATCATTTTCAACCCGAGGTTGGCGGTTAGTACAATAAATTATCTCTGCCATCACAAATGAAAATGTTGGCAAGTTAGAAAATTGTTCATTTGCATCAGATTATAATGCTTTTCCTCAAGGTTGATTAGTGGTATTTTATTATCTTAAATATGCCACTAAAATTTACGAAAAAATACATTGTAGCTCTCATTTTTGGAAATTCAAAATACAAATAAATGCCGTGGGAATTTTTATTGCTTTATTTTCCTGACTTGAATAGGGTCACTAGTATGATGGAGATTTTGTTTGGAATGGGGAACCACATTAGGAAGGTTTGGCATAGATCTCTTATAAAGTGGCTCAAACCAGAGATTTATTTAAATCCTACCCAGTAATTTTTAATAAAGATAAACAAAGGTGTATTGTATTTAAACAGTAAATACTACTTAAAATAATAAAGCACATTGCTACTCCATTGATCAGTTTTGTGGATAAAGTTATGGCACTAGCATGGAAAGGCATCACTTGAATGGACTGAAACAAACCTAAGATTGCGTTAGATCACAGTTGAAATTAAATATGTTCAATTTGTTGTAGCCTGCAGCCAACAGCCTGATCTTTTGTCACTCTGTACACTGAAAGAGATCATATATCTCTTGTGCACTTATGTCAGGAAAAGCACCGCAGCCTACTTATCATACTTGCAAAACACTTAAGAAAACAAGGTAATTCCCCCAAAGTAATTCAGCTTTTGGTAAGGGTTTTATTATTGCAATCAATTACAGGGTTGTCAAACCTGACAAATTGAAGTTCCTAAATAACTGGCTCATAACTGTGTCTCTCAAAACGAGGATAATGTACTCGTAGCCCTTGCTGATTTTCATATACAGCTTTGAGGATCATTGCATGATGGCTAAACAGGCAAACTGTAACATAAGAAGGCAATATATAAGGTAGACTCATTTTATACCTTATGTAATGAAGGATGGTAGAAATATTTTAAGATAAAGCATTGCACTAATAATATAATTAAACCAATCCCGTAAGAACTGTTCAATTACTTACTTTAATAAAGGCTACGTTCAGGTATGACTCTTCACTATTTTCCTGTTGCCCATGCTGTCAGTGCTGTTGTTTTGACTAGAAAGAGGCACAGATGATTAAAATTATTGCAGAAGATCACAGCAACACAAAAGCCTGCATAGAGAAACCCCAAGGTATCTTTTCCAATACATTCTGAGCTTCAAATATTTCAGACTTATGCATGACCTCAGATCTTCTTTTATTCTTAACAGCTCGAGAAGTGAGCATCAAAATGTGGTTTCTCTTTTGTCTGGAGTGATGTACCATCTTGCATGTTTTGCTTACCGCAGGCTTCTTAGAATGGTGTGGTATTTTATATCTCTAACTCTATCTCTATCTACATCTGTCCTTTTGTCCATGAAAAGCACCAGAACAGAGCCAGTGTCTGATTCATGCATGTATTCTCACCCCATGCTAACACAGCGTTAGGACTGTAGTAAGTCCTGAATGAGGTAGGATGAAGGAGTAAATAAATTAATTAATATATGGAGTATATAATATAATGCATGATGAGCAACATTAATTCTTCTGATTTTTCACCCTTCCCTGTACTCACTCCCAGAGGTGTGCTGATAAATGTTTAACAACTGACTCGGAAACAAATAAACAAACCCTCTGACTTAACATTTGATGATTTGCTTGGTATTATACTTCTGCCATGGTCAGTTTCAGGCTACCAATATGATACCACAGCATGCAATGCTGAGAAGAGATCAGTTCTCCCCAGCCAGCATACCACTATCCCTCTTTCCTGTAATGTGTCTTTGTATTTCCTCCCACTGGTCTCAGAGATTACTTCTCCACCACACTAAGATGGGGTTTTGTCATGTGACTTGCTTTGGTAAATGGAGTGATAGTGGACAGGAAAGTACTTGAAATGTGATTGTGCATTTGTGTTGCTGTTTTATGCTTCTTCCATCTCCACCAGAAAAACATGGCACTGGTCTACGGAGAAGAAGGGACACATGGATCAAACCTATACAGTATTCACACTAAGAAGCGAGCCAAACCCAGCCTAGGTTAGCCAACCCTCCACCAACCTATCTACACATGTAAGAATGAGAAATCAGTGTTTAGTGTGTTAATGCACTGAAATTTTGTGGTGGTTTTTCACACAGCAAAAACTGACCACACACTGTGCAATTAGAGTGAAGGTAAAATAAGACAATTTAATAATGTCTTAGAGTAAGAGTCGAAGACCCAGGACTCCACTTCTTATTCCATTACCACTTGTGTGCTTTTGAAAAATGAATCGATCATATGTATTATTGGTCTGCTTTGTGTTTCTCTTTCTGAAAGCAAAGAAGACCATAATCTCTTCCTACTTAGTGATATTATGAACTATCCTGTAATTACAAAATATTGTTATTCTTGCCATTGTCATTTAGAAACTAGGGAATAAGAAAGTCAATAGCATCTTTAAAATTTTTCACCCATTCATTTTTACAGCTCATCTACATGTAGGTGAATGCTTACAATATCCATGAACTATGCTCAGGATAAACAGTTTGTTTTTCCATGTGGAATATATCTTCCCCATCCTCTCAACTTCCTATATGTTGGTATTTTTATTCTTATAATCTGAAACTTCTCTAGTTTACTAGTTTTTACTAATTGACATATTTAAGAACTCTTTCTCAGTCTCCATAGACTTTTTTTGTTATTAGCAGTTAGTAATTTTACTCTTCCTTCTTGAAGCTTATTATACTTGGCTTTTGGGGAACTTTCTTAGCTTTTCATTTTGGGCCTCCCTTACTGGTTCTAATTTCCCTCATTGTAAAAAAGCAAACAAAATTGCAGTCCTTATCTATCCCTGCACTTAGCTTTCAGTACTTTTATTCAGATACTTAAAAAAAATCTTTATCCACTATCTTTGCTTAAATTATATTTTCAGTTCCTGTGCCTCTCAAGTCCATATCTCTATCCTTAACCTCTCCAGAGCTATCACTCCCAGACAATATAATGCTAATATTTCCACTTAGCTCTGTGTATAGCTATTGGTTCCAACTGAAAATATCTTAAATTGAATTCATCCTCTTCCTGTTAAAAGCAACTTCTGCCTTTTTAAATTTTATTGGTAGCTTAATCTCTCCCAAATTAAGACAAACTCTAAATCTTGAGATAGTATGTTCTCCTGTGTCTCCAGTTCCGTTATAATTTCACTGTGCAGTGCTCTTGAATTTTCCAGTAAATGTTAATGCTTTTTACCAATATTTACATTTCCTTAAGGAAGATAGGCTCCCACTTCTCTAGTCTCTTGAAGCTTAGACATGGCTTCACCATTTGCTTTGGCCAATGTGGCATGAGTAGAAATGTTGTGTGCTACACTGTGTGTAATACCTAGAGGTGTGGGATCCAACTAAGGACAAAGGCAACAAGTGCGTACAGAGATCTACATGTCACAAATGGTGATGCAGGAAAAAAGGGATAGATCCAGAGAAAAACCAAGATTATTGATATGGCATTACCAACTCCTCATACATACTTTATGTAGCCTATTCCTGGATTTTTGCTGAGTCAGGCAAATGCGCCCTTTACTTGTTTAAGGCCTTAGTGAGGTTTTGTTGTGTTGTTGTGGTTGAACATGTTCCTAAAATATACATGCATTAAGCCTTGTCTTCTGAAATCTAGTCTGGGTGTAGATTCAGAACAGAGGTTGTTTTGTTTGTTTGTTTTGTTTTTGTTTTTTGTCATATTTCGGTCTTTTTAGGTCCAAAACAACAAAATGCCTATTCCATTGTGTACTAAATGTCAGTCTTATTTGAGCCCAAACAACCATTTACATTTTTTTCTTCTTTAATTTCCTGCTATGTTGCAGTAGAATTAGAACACCTTTTTTTTTTTTTTTTCCTAAAAGAGATCAGAGTAAGAAAAGATCATAGTGAGAAATACTGTTTTAGGGAACAGATGCAAATGTATTCTGAATGCAGTCTATAAACTTGAATCCCATTTCAGGTTTATAGACTAATTTTCTCTCTATTAAAGTACTAAATCTTTAAAGTTTCTCCAGTTCTTCCCATCCCCACCACTACCTTGAGCATAGCTTATCTTTCATCTGCCAAACAAAATGTAAGGTTGTATTTTGCTAATGAAGAGCAAGTTGGCTGGAATTAAACTCGTTTATTTCTTTGAGGCTCAAAACAAAAATAAAGGCAAGCTCTGCCCTACTTAGGTAACCCTGAAATCAGACTTGAAATAATTATTCATGGAATGAAGAAATCACCTGCAAGGCAGTTTGTCAAAATTGAGTGTGACTTTGAGTTAGAGAAAATAGTCGACTAACACGAATTACAGGTGACAAGAGCTTAAGAGAAATAGACAGCAATTCGTTTCAGCTGCAGAAAGTGTCTTCCTCTATCGCACTCTAATGTTTTGTTGTGAATGTGGCTGATAAGGTTATCAGAAGCACAAGACTGAAGTGTTGATTTTCTCTTAGGTCTACATTACCGTTTGGGTATGCATTGTGTTTTAGGACTCTGAAGGGAGATAACATATAGCCATCGTTAAAAACCTCCTTCTACATAATAAGCACATGCTGAAGGGTTATCATCAGATACAGGTGTGTAATTGCATAGACGTTTCAGAGGCTTATGCTGCCTCCTCAAGGTTATGAACAAATGATACCTATGTCATGTGGATCTATGGATGTTTGCCGAGGCATTCCTTTCACAAACATTTGCAATGTCAACAAATAGAAATATAAAGCATACAATTTTTTTTACGAATTTCGCCCAGCACTTCAGTGATAAGGAAAAGGGCTTGAGCAAAACAAAGGACCAATAGCACATTATTTGCAAAGCCCAGATAGACATAAAGGGGATGCAACTTCTGTAGCTTGAGTAATCATAGCGAAATGCCACATCTCAAATCCTTGGAGAGGACTCTCAAAACAGTGCATCCCATCATCTCAGAGGGGTGGTGGCTTTTCAGTTTTACTACTTTCTTTTTTAAATGAGGACACAGATAATCACATTTAGAACTCATGCCTTCATTTGTTCCACATTTCCCACAGGGTGAAAGATAGCAGAGGTTTGGCAGACCGGAAACTCAAGAATGTTGGCTGGTCTTGGAGACAGTTCACAAGTTAAGTTTCTCAAGGGGAAAAAAAAAAAAGAGAGGATGTTTATAGGAAAATTTGAAGAGGAATGATATGTACCCAAACTGCTGGAGGTGATGCCAGCACCTGGCAGATTGAACTAATAGATTAAAGAAAGACAATTATAACACTCCACAGGGATGATAATGAAGGGAAGAACAAGGTTACTAATGTTCTCATGAACGTGGGCTCACCTGATATGTAATGTCTGAACAAGCGGATTGAAAACAGCAGATGTTAAATTTTTAAAAATTATACTAATGACATTCAGGGCAAATAAGTCAATTGTTTTTATTATAAAACTGTTTCTTCAGCTTTAAACCAAATAGAATATATTTAAGGTGGTAGAACAATTAAAAAAAAATCCTAAATATAACCCAACCTGAACACAACTTCTTTGTAGTTACACTAACTAGAACTATAGTTTCCTCTCCTTTTAATGATTGATTTCTTGCATTTCTCCTGGGGAGAAAATTACAGAGGAACTAGAGGCTACAGCTAGGAAAAAATAAAGGAAAGTGAAGTGTTTCATCCAATTGAGTAGACTGTTTTGAAAATCACCTTGGGGCAAGATAAAGGAGCTGAGATAAAAGTACATTTAATTCTTGAAAAGTCCTTCAGTTTGAGCTGGGGTTGGGAGGCAGGAGGATATGGAACACAGCTGCTGCAGGTGGATCAATATTCTGATAGCAGAGTGGTTAAAGCTAAAGATTGGGGTACCTGATCTCACACTGGGGGACCACTTACTAACTTTAACCACAGCGCTTTGGACTATTTCCTCAGCCTCTTGAAGCCTCAGTTTCCAACTCTGTCAAAATGAGAACACTGAACATTGTTACTTACTAAAGCTGATTAAAGAATGCAGTGATATACTGGATTTAATACACTTGAGCATGGTTTCTAGCAAAAGCTTATGGAATGTTAACGTAGTGGTGTGTTTGCTGTGATACAGTCACCATGGACAAGGCTAAGCTTTTATTCAACTACAGATCTTCGGCTTAGGATGGGATTATGGCATCCTGATAAACCCATAGTAAATTGGAAATATCCTAAGTGAAAATGCGTTTAATACACTTAATTGACTGAACATCATGGCTTAGCTTAGCCTACCTTAAATGTGCTCAGAACACTTACATTAACCTACAGTTGGGCAAAATCATCAAACACAAAACCTATCTTATAATGAAGTGTTGAACATCTCAGGTAATTTGTTGAATACTGTACTGAAAGTGAAACGCAGAATGGTTGTAAGTTTATCGATTGTTCACCCTTGTGATCGTGTGGCTGACCGGGAGGTGCGGCCCTGCCGCTGTCCAGCATCATAAGAGAGTGTTGTACTGCACATCGCGTGGCTGGAAAAGATTAAAATTTAAAATTCAAAGTATGGTTTCTACTGAATGTGTATCGCTTTTGTGCCATCCTAACGTCAAAGAAGAAAATTCCTAAGTCGAATCATCGTTCAATCAGAGACCATCTTTATTTCATTTAGATATTACTCTTTCTACCTGGGAAATAGATACTTAAAGTGAATTCCTCCCTGCACTTTAAAGGCAAACTGTTCCGTTTTTGGAATTACATTACCTACTAAAAATCTTTTTAAGCCCAGATGACACTCATTAACAAGTCCTAGGTCTACTTTTTTATTTCCCATTTGTTGCTCTTTCTTATTTTTGAAGAATGATCTTTCTCCCTCAGTTCTCCTACTTCTATCTCAATAGAGCAAATTTCTTTAATCATTTCTCTACATGTGTACTATCCGGTATGGTCGTCACTAGCTACATGTGGCTCTTGAGCATTTGAAATGTAGCTAGTTTCTTTCAGGATACCCTGTGGTACGACAAACATATTGAATTTCAGAATTCACATAAAAACCAGAGTGTAAAATTCTCAATAACTTTTTCATGTTGAATACATGTTGAAAAATATTTTTGATATATTGGGTTAAATGAAATATATTATTACAATTCATTTCATCTGTTTCATTTTACTTTTTAAAATGTGGCTCCTGGGAAATTTACAGTTACATATATGTCTCATATTTGTGGCTTGCATGTATTTCCGTTGGACAGCCTTGATCTCGTTAGAACAGTTGTAGAATTGAAGTGCTTGAAAGAAGAGTTTACCAGAAAAAGGAAAGAAGCAATTATGTGGATTGAAAAATAGGCTGCAGTTTTAAGACAAATGCTATTTATTTGATGCGTGTTTGTTACAGTTTCCCACATGGCACATACCCAAACTCACATTCTTCAACAAATATATTCACGAACTAATATGAACCACACCTTAAACTAGGGTGGTGCGATTGTAAGTGAAGCCTATTTCGGCACCTGCTAACCCTCCTGCCCACCTTCCCCACGGAGCAGTGAGACTGTCTAATGTCACAGTTGCTTAAAAGCTAGAAACTTAGAAAATATATCCTTACTCCTGAAAAGTCCTGTTGAAGCTCTCTGAAATTTCTTCAACTGAAACCCTATTTTGCTATGCCTCAAATTGTAGGTAAATTATAGTAACAGGAAAAATGACTCCTTTTTCATTAATCTCTGAAGACAAACTGGGTATTTCAAAGAGGAAAATATCTCAAAGCCTAGAGAGATTTAAACAAATCTGATTAGTTCTCTTCTAGACAGAACTGAACTGTACTATACAGCTGAAAAGTATTTCATAGAAATTAAAAGGAGGAAGGCTACCGTATAGCACTGTTAAATGCATTTACTTTAGTTTAGTTCTGATTTTTATAAGGCTATAAACTGCACAGGACCAATGTTTGGTAAATTGTGTTCCCAGTGTAGTTCCCTAAAGTGCAACAGAGTTTTCGGCTCAGCATCTATATTTACTTCTATTGTGGGGCTCTAAAATTTCCTCTAGCTTGAACTTCTAAATATATTTTGTTTGTACTTCTTGAAAGTACAAGTAGGTGCAATTTTTGAATTATTTGGTGCCTGTGACCTAAATATCTGAAATAAAGGTATTAGCTTAACTTTCCATTAGTGGATATTTACTAATTACTAGTATAAATAAGCATTAGCCTAGGAATCTTTTATAGGAATTATTAATTTTAAGTGGGAAATGTATCCATCAAGATAGCATAAATCGAATGTTCTCAGTCTTGGCACAACTGACCTTTTAAGCCAGATAATTCTTAATTCTGAGGCTGTCCTGTGCATTGTAGGAGGTTCAGCACCAGCCCATGGCCTCTGCCTGCTGCATGCCAGGAAAATCCCTGCCCCTAGATGTGGCAACCAAAAATGTCACAGTGCCAGATGTCTGCTGAGCAGCAGATTTGGCCCTGGCTGAGGTTTTGCTGTGGTTAGGGGAAAATATCAAAAAATAAACCCTGACCCATTACGCTTCTCCCTTCTCCATGATCACTGTAGGAGCTCTTGGCTTGGGATGTCACTCAGGCATCAGCACTGCCTCTACATGTTTCCACAAAACCTGAGGCAAGGAAATTGGAGAATGACTTTGCTGCTTTTACAAGTCTGCCAAGAACTGACTTTCTGCTCACATTTCCTTAATTAAAACAAATTATCTGGACATGCCTAATGTTAAAGAGGCAGGCAGGTTCAATCCTCCTGTGAACCAGGATGGGGATGTAGGGAAATGTTTGTGAATAGCCCTAATGGCCACTCTAAGAAATTTAGGAAAGAGGAAGAATAAGAAGTGAAATCTGAAGAAGACATGGAAGAAAAAGTCTTAGTTTGGAAAAGGCAACTTTGAGGAGAAAGGGTAATGTGTTTGAATATATAGAGTCAGTATTACCATCAAAGTTACAGTTATTTAATGTTTACTAACTGACAGTTGTGAGTGACTGGCTTTCCATGTATTATCTGCTTTAAATCTTAATAACCCTATGTCATAAACATGTTGACTTGCTATATTTTTTCGTGTGAGAGAACTGAAGATATGTGATTTGATATAGTGAAACAACTTGTATGTGAAGCCCTGGGTCTCAAACCCAGGTCTGTCTGATTCCAAAATGTATACCCTAAATGGTTCCACTCTGTAGCCCGATGTAAATTATATTCAATTTCATACGGCATCAATTCTAGGAAGCACCTTTTTCGTCCTTTGTAACATCTCTCATGTCTGCGAACATCTTACAGTCAATGTTGTGTCATAGTTTAATTGGCTGCTTTTTCCCTTGTCACAGTGGTATATGAAATAATGGTCTGTTTTATAATCAGTGGCATCTTAGATTCAATAAATCTTTTAGGACAGCATCATCCATTAAGGAAGAGGCAAAGTCCTTGTCCACACAGAAACTATTAGCATCTAATCTGAAACTTCACAGAGCGAGTCTTCCAGATTTTTGGTTAACTCTACAGCTGTTAGTCAGTGCCTCAGATCAGAGGATGCTGATCCCTTAAGAGAGATAGACATTGACCCGGTTTTCAAATTCATCTTCATTTGTAGTACAGCCCTCCAAGAGCAGAACATCCCCCCCTGCCCCCGCCATGCCACATACACAGCACCAGTAAAGACATTAGCAAGGGGAAAATACCCAAGAGGAGGGATGGAAAGGAAGAATAAATAGTTAATAGCCCAGATTAAAATGTCACTAAAACTATGTATCTGAGAAGATATTTTTGGCAAAAAGAGATCTGAAGTAGAGTGCTTTTTACTTTTTGTTTGGGCAATTCAGTACCCTTTCTTTCTTCCTTTAGTAAGTGTACCCAGTTTTATTTTTGGATTAACCATTTATTCCTCCATTGTAGTTTCAGTGTTTTTAACTTGGAGTAAAACTGATTTCACTCCCACTTAAGAGAGTCAAACATGATACCTAGACCTAAAAGATTAAGTGTTCCATTTCCCTGGCCACAGTAATTAGCTAACGCCATTGCAATTGGTCCATTCAGAGCTAACCATAAGGGCTTTGCTTAAGAAACTAGGAAAAATTTGCACAAAACAAGATTAACATTTAGAGATGCTGAAGCCATCTTGGTACTTCCTTGAGAAGAAAGACATCCCAAATGTCACAAGAACAAGAGATAAAAAGAGAGGAATCAAGATGATGGGAAATCAGTTGATTGTCCATCATAAGTCACATCTGAAGCCAGCCTTATCTCTGGACTTTTCAGTTATGTGAATACATTCTCCTTTATCATAAGCCAGTTTTGCTTATGTTGTCATTACTGGCGACTGAAGGTGGCCTAACTCATACAACCTCTGTTGGCTTTATTTGTAGAAATTGTTTCCAGAGTATAAGAAGAATCTATGCAAAGAAATACACAAAAGATTTGCAAAAGAGAACAAAACAACTCCAGACCACTAAACCTGTTGAGGACAAACGATGCTCTGCATATAGGATAGGAAAATTATCTTGAGTCAGAAATCTTTATTAACTTTTGTCCTCGAAACCAATTTTCACATGTTCACAATGTAGAAGAAAACTGTCACTTGTCAGTTCAGATCAGGAATGAAAAATAATTACATGACTGTGTGCCTAGAGCCAAAAGGATAAAAGTGGCTGTGTACTTACTGGGGCAATTAAGAATATAAAGATGGATTCATGGATTTATATCATTTTGTTTTGTAAAGACAAATTTTAAAATAAGAGATTAAAAAAATAGCACTCATCTGCCCCCCCCCGATTTTGTTTGATATCAAAGTAAAATGAATGACAGTGTAGTTATGTAATAATTATACAGATTTTTTAGAAAGCTAAAAATTGGTATATGTATAGATGGAGGGAATGAGAGAGAAAGAAAGAGACAGAGACAGGGGTGGAGAGAGATGGAACCTGAAAATTGATCTTTTATCTGAATTGAAACTTTGGATGGTCGTTATAACGCAGTCCCCATTGAAGATGTGTTTTCCTCCATTGGTAATCTCTCTGCCATTCTCCTCAGATCCCTTGAAACCATGACAGGCCACATCTTCTTTCCATACTGATTGGTCCTTTCTTTATCAGGATTTGATGAGGTTTATGCCTTTTATAACGTCAAAGTGTTTCTACCTGCTACCTCATTGCTTACTGATTTTTCACTCCATTTGATGAGTCGTTCTCTTGCAGACATCATGAGCTTTTACACAACTTGAATTATGACACCTAGAATGATGGTACTTTGTGGCAAGTACAACTTCTCATTTGTACAATGTTTATCGGCTATTAGAAATCAAAACTGTTGGCCAGTACAAAATACATGGCAGAAAGGAAGGCCTCTGTGGCATGAAAACACATAGTGTAGAACATGCTCATATCAGAGTCGGGTGATGAACTGCTCATTGGCTGAGGATGTTTGCAGAAGGGAGCATTAAAGCTCCTTGGTGGAAAATTTACAGCACAGTCTGCCATGCTAGCTCTGGCTCTCTTTAGATGAGAGGATTTGCTACTCCCCAGAACTTGGGGGAAAATACATATACATACATATAGATAAATAATAGATAGATAAATACATACATACATGACTATTTTAGGAAACTTTTCAGAGACAATAGCACTGTAATGAACCAGAGCCGGGCAAGGTGTTATTAAATGCAGTAGGTATATACTTGAAAAGCAAACAACCTAAGTTTAGGTTTTCAGAAACGTAGATTAGTGAACCAAGTTAGTTGGATCTCTTCCACTTTTCTAAAGTATCAAAAAGGTAATTTAGTTGGTTGAAAAACTTAGATCCTAGCTCTTTCTTTTGGACGTATGTTGGATCATATTCCCAAGTGAAGAGTGATACGTGTGATTTCAGTATCTCTAGTTGTGCTTGTATGAATGTACTTCTAGGGATGTTACAGATACCAAGGGTAGATTTTAGTTCAGTTCACTGGCATCTTCTCCTTACTGATTTGATGTACAGGCCCAGTTTGACTAGTTGATCTTTGTAATAGATATTTTTGGATGTTCAGTTTAATTACTGCTCAGAAAGGCATATATGCAAATTTTTTCATGATGTGCTATAAAAGTTACACAGAAAAAAACTATAAAAAATTTGAAGAATAGCTTTTATTAATTGCTTACCACGTCTCTGAACATGTCTGGTTGCTTTACAAAGATGATCCTGTGCAATCCTTGTAACAGCTGTGCAAGTTATGTATGATTGTCCACATTATAAAGATGATACAATCGATGCTCCAAGAAGGTAGTTTATAGCAATTAAATATCTTCAAGGAAGTCTGTCTCCCAAACTTATTCTTCCCACTCTACCATGCTGCTGGTAGACATCCAGTTCTTAGCTTCCCTTCACAAGGCTCTAAAAAGATGCCAGAAGAGAAAGTTATTTAACCGTGACAAGAAGGAAGGAACTTGAAGAAGAAAAAGTGTTTTCTTTTAAAATAAGATTCTAATATCCAATTCCCTATAGCCCCAAGGACCGATGATCTGTACTAAGTTATTACACACCCTAGCAATTCTAATAGGCCTACTTTTGCCTCAGTAGAAACACATGAGTTGATCAATTCCATTTGTAATTATATCTGGGAAAAGGGATTAAAGAGACAGATATACTCAGCTGTTCTGTTCCCACGTGTGCAACAAGAAATCAATCACTGAACCAACCTTCCCCTTGCCCCAGTGTTATTGATCAAGGCAAATCCTTTGCTAAGTCTGACACATACCAGTCCTAACACAGGAGTGTTTAGAAGAACAAAATGAAAATGTTTACTTCAAAAACCAATTTGTTCTCTTCATGCAAAGATTACCAGTAATGATTGTAAACTCTTGATTATAATGATTACATATGAAATACTCAGCTGATACCATTCAGTCATTTCTTCATTTTAACTATAATTGTGCTCAACAGTGAACTCTGTTTTGTGATTCAGAAGCAACTACCTTTTAGCTTTATGATGGTCTGGTCACCAGTTTCTTAAGAAGAACCGCAATGCTGATTGGATGTCACATATTAAAAGAAGTCCACATGGGGCCTCTGCTTTGTCAAATATGATTGAGAATAAGTCCTAGGAAGCTCTTGCAATCAGTTCCTTATTTTACATTAAATCTGATAGAATATTAAATGTAGCTCTAACACTTAACACTTTGATGAAACAGATCCTGTGCCTTCTTTCAGTTAATGTGAATAGATGGAACACTGACAAAATTAAAAGATTTTTGCTACTTTTCACACGATGTCCAAAAAGGTTCATTCCCCTTTTGTAACCATTCTCTAAAGTCAGTATTTGAAAAGTGTATGTCTCAGACTACCAGTCTGTGGTATGCTTTTAGTTTATCATACATGAAAGTTCTTACAGATAAATATATTGAGGGGAGATTCATGGTCCACTTTTTTTTTTTTTTTAATTTCAGAGTCTTCTATAGACAAATTGAGTTAGAATTCTTCAAAATAAGGATTCTTCACAAGGTTAGAAATAAATTCCAATGAATTTTATTTCACTGCAGTTCTTTTTCTCAGGTGGTGCCACGAGCTTAATGTTCTGTAGTGTGAAGTTTGAGAAGTATTTCCCTAGGTTATACAGAGCCTCAGCAACACATTGTCTGCCAGTGCCTAACTTGAATAATGAATCCGGATAATGAGAAAATACAAAATACTCTAAATAGAAATCAGTTTCAGGCGTACATGCTGAAGTGGTATATTAGAAATATATATATAGCTTTTATCTTCATGTTACATTACAGTTTAAGCAGATAATCTAACTTACCACTCACAAATGCACCCGTTTATTGAACACCTCTGATAGTCCAAGCAACACATATTGCACTTTTTTTTTAAATGTTATGTTCCTTATCAGATTACACAAGTAATACATGTTCACTGTGGAGAGTTTGGAAAATTAAGTACAAAGAAGAAAACCATCTTCTGTAATATAATATTCATTCTTAAATTTCTTCATTTTTTTAAAATGCAAAGGTGCCAAGCAATCATGAATCTGGAAAACACACAGCAATGATCCTTAAGGTTAAATATTGGTATTTGATTTATGCCATTCAGAGACAGTCAGACATCATGTCAGGGCAGTACATAGACCAATTGATAGGGCAGTGTCAGTGAGGTCAGGAAATCCACCATTTGCCTCAGACTTCAAAGTTTAGATAATATGATGCACCTTTTTTTTAAACTTTATTTTTTAACATTCCTGTAAATGCTTTAAATGGGATAATGATTATGAAATCCCTCTGGACATCCTGCATAAATTTTTTTCACAAATTATACCCTAAACCCCCAAAATCAAAACTATAGGTAAAAGTATTTTTTTTTCTGCTCTATCTTTGTTAATTCCCATTTTCAAATAATGTTTAAGATAACCAGTGTTCTTTAGCTAAGGTCTCAATCACTTTATCTCCAGTGGAGTTATTGTGCTCAACATTTTTCTAAACAACATTAGCAATTGTTCCAATAACCCAGTCCTAAATAGGAGAACCATTTTGTGCTAAGATGATGAGTTTTAAGAGTTGTTTCTTTCCCCCTAATTACATGTAGTAAAGAGAAGTTAATGTGCTCTTTTCTTGTTTTTCACTATATTTTGTCTTAATGGTCTAAAAATTCCATGGCAAGTACTTGTCAAGTTGTTCCCATTTTGAAAGCTCTAAATTTTCAAAGGAAATAGTATGTAACTGCTGTGAAACAGATGGTACACAAATTAGCTTTTTCCTTCTCAAGTCCTTGTCATATACTGCGGTCATAAACCCGTCTTTACCATATTAAACATCAAGGACCAATTGAGAAAACTCTTCTAAACTCCATTATTCCCTAGGAATTCAGACTTAGAACTGTTATTTAATCTTGTACAGTGTGTTTATTTTGCCAGTTTTGGTGCAGACTAGATCGTCCAAGGCCGAAAAATGTTAAGCTGTCCATCAGGACATCATTGCCAACACTGTGTTTCATTTTTAACAAAGGAAAAAAAACAGTCCAAGGTAAGATTAATCCATCTTCCAATGCAGTGCCAGAATGGTAGTCAAAGCAACATGACCATGTAATTGTCTAGCATAGAGCACAATCCAGTCATTGTTTGGCCTCAGGAGTGCAGGGTGATAGTCTGTCTAACAGCTTCAAGAATAGATTATTTCCAGTGTAACCAGCTACACTCATAGGGTAGACATATTTAACAAAAAAATATTCTTGCTATTGGATCCCACATGATTCCCGGAGGGGTGTGGAGTACGGGGCTTCACTTAAAGCCCCAGGATGGCTTTCAGCCCATGTCAGTTTTTTATAGGCTAGCTCAAAATAGCTTAATATGTCTAGCTGTAGAATATGTCCTTATATGCATTACAGAGATGCAACACTTCCCCCAAATATCTGGAGCTGAAGGAAGAACAGTTGGAGACGCTTCTCCTTTGAATGAGTTAGGCTCCAAAGCGCAAAAAGCAAGCTAGCACTTTCAGATTCATGGACAGCCTTCCATCCCTTGAACTAAGGCATATGAAAGAGTGGCTCTACTATGTTGGAGCCATTAAGAAATAGTTATAAACATCACTGTTTCGATAGGTGCTGATTTCTTTGATAACGTCGTCATGACTTTTCTGTTTTGAGTATTTTGGGTTGAACCCATTGTGTCAGCACCAACTATGAACGGCTTGAAATTTCAGTTGCTAAGCCCAGAAGGAATACTCTGAGATCTGCTAATTTGCTAAGATATGAACTTCAACTTCACAACACAAAGCAGTCTGGACAGTATAATGAGCTCTAGGTATTTCTGCACTCAATTTAAGTATTTTTTTTTATAAAATACAATAGCTGTGTGTTTCCCATTTTTATTGAAATCGAGCCATGGCGACAGCCCATTCAGTCAGCCCTCACTTTCCCTAGGATCCAAGATTGTATGAAGGATGAATTTCCCTGGCTCAGCAGTTTCTGCCTCACACTTTTAAATGATTGTATCTTTATTTTCTCCATGTTTATATGTCAGGTGGCTGGTTGTGGTAGGCTTTTCATAGTATTATCTGTTTAGTTGCTCTCAAACTAAACGAGGTCTTTGCTTTCATACTTTGGCAATAATGTTGGTTTTTATAAAATCTATGTCTGGTGCTAAATTTGTTGAAAGAAATGTGTATGCTCTTAGAGACTCTTAATGTACATAATCAAATCCATTGTATCCTATTTGACAAGCTGCTTTGACTTACCCTCAGTGACCTGACAGGTACAGAACTCACCTCAGAAGTGGCAGGTGTGGATTCAGATGTACACCCAGCTGCACACCCAGCTGCCTTCTTCTCACTTCAAGAGATAAAATATTTAGAGAGTTTACCAAATTACATATTGATTTGAGTTACAAGACATTGATCTTGTTTTACTGCAGATATGTCTATTTCCAGAGGTGCCATTTTGCTTTCTGAAATCTTGTTGCCCTTGATTAAATACAGCCTACCTCCTGCTGCTTATCATTCAGTTTCCTAATTATTACAATTCCTAGAAGATTGTGATTTGCCAGATTAGCATTAGGATGTGCTTTTGAGTTTCAGCATATCCTTAGAAGGTATCTTTTTGTCTCTTTACCTGCCATTTTCTGTTTCAGATCCTTAGCAAGTAAAAAGCATTGACAATTAGTGCCATTTTGGTTAGCTGCCACTGTAAATACATGGTTATTCATGTATCTTCAGAATCACTTGGCCTCTAGGGATGGAGGAAAAACAACGTGATATCCACTGTCTCTAACCTCTGTCCTTCACTCACTCTATTTGTATAGGGAAGAGGAAGACTGAGAACTTGAAAGAATTTGGTAGGCATTTGATACATATTTCCTCATAACAATCTCATAGTAATTCTAAAAACGGTTATCACTCTTTCCACTATCTAGATGAGTTAGTTAAAATTTGTAGAAGTTAAATATCAGCCCCAAAGTCTTACAGCTACTAAGAGACAGTCACGTTTTAAGTATAGATCTCCTGACTCCACAGCCTGCATCTTCTCCACTAATCAGATTACTTTCTTAGTTTTGCATTCGAGCTTACTTGTGTTTTCATTATTTACATGTGTATTATTTCTCTTTTTTAGATCATTGATTCTCAAAGCATGGCTCCTGGACTGTCAGCATCAGATTCACCTGGGCTAGGTGTTTGAGTGCTGATTCTTGGTTGCTGCTCTAGATCTACTGGATAGTAAAATCTTAGCAGAGAACAGTCTATCTTACTAATATGAGTCTGAGATAAATTTCATGCACAGTACAATTTAAATCCACCCCTCTAAAGAGTCATGTTTGATACATCTATTCATTTTCTACATTTCCCAGATTAGTTTCAGGCAGTTGGCACTCATTAAGTGTTTTGTTTTTTTTTTTAAACAGATTCTGAAGATATGTTAGAATCCTTGAGCAAGAAGTTTGGTTTTGTTTTATATTATATCAATCAAGTAATTGTCCATGACACTGGCTACCAGAACTGTTCTGTAACTCCTTTAGTTACTGTAGCTCTTTGGGTTCTAGGAATCAATGCAGAGAACACAGAAGACCAGATTACAGAATTTTAGTACAGTATATTGACCAATTGATATCCTCTGACATATATATTTATATAGGCAACTGCAAATACCTCAAGTCTAGTTCAGTGAGTAGTTTTGTAAAGAGTTATATATTAAGGAAGCCCCTTCCACAGTGTCCAGCTCACTGCTATTTTCTTTGTCCCTTTTCCTTTCACTATAAAAAAAAAAATTACTTTCCATCAGATGTTGTTGAGGGAGATGGGAACAGATGGGATTTTTATTAGGAGAAATGGAAGGGAGTAGCCAAAAAAAAAATGAAACCTTTGCTTTCCATACAGATACATTTTTGTTCAGGAATACTTTCTTAATATATTTGATGATGCAGAATTTTTAAAATTGTCAATGGACACTGAAAACTTTCTACTCATTTTGGGGCTTTCTAGATGTTTTGACACTATGGGAATTATTTGGATTTCACTCCACATGTTGAAATAGTTAATTCAATGAGTACCAAAATTATAAACACCTTACATACCAGCTTGGGAAAAGCTAAACTGAAAAGCACTCTACAATTGAAGAAGATACTTATTTCTTGACTAAGATGTTTGGTTGAATGGGTGAAGTTCTAGTGCCTCCACCTGGAGACCAGAGATTTCGAGATCAAAGATCCTGTTAAAGTGAACATATTCTAGACTCTTCTGACTCTTGCAGAAGACCTAGTAAGCTCTTCCAAAACCAAATGATCATTCATTCCATATTAAGACCTCTCAACATCCATGTGTCACTAGAAGTAGTTATTTTCTGTCATTCATAGAACAAAGTTATAAAATCAGTTTTTTTGGCATTTTCCTTTGCTATTCTACCTCATTCAAAGGAGGGTAGCCTAACAATATAGGGGAAAAATTCTGTTACTATATCTTATAGATATACTCATTGTAATGCTTACCACATAGTCCTCTAATAATTTGTTAAGTCATTTCTTCTGAACATATATGGAACATAGATTACATTTATCTCAGGATGTCTAGATATTTTCCACTATCAGAAGTATGGAGTAACCATTAAAAATAGTCAATTATAAAGTATATTTCAAACAATTTTAAAAGTTAAAGACAGCATTTGAATTTCAGTGCCAAATTTATACGTGATTGTATGTGGAGTCATGTCTATCTCACCCTGACTTTTACTGTTTCCTAAGGGGAAAATGAATTTATCTAACATTTATTTAATTTTAAAGAGTATTTGGTTTAGTAAATGAACAGATGGATATTCGTGGAAATATCTTGTGGAAAGGGAGCCCTGAAAAAAAAGTAATCCAGTAGAATTTCCTGCTGTTAAGCTGTTGGTGTTTTGAAGCTTTCTGACCTAGGATATTTCTATAGGATGGTGACAACTGTACTTACTGAAACATGAGTAATCTTGAAATCTGTGTCACATTTTTAAAATTAACTAACCAATTTCTTTATTGTGGCAAACATATTTGGCTGGTTAATCCAAAAGTCATTTCCTACAGGGTTTTCTTTGCCTGCTTACACTGTGGGAGCTAGAAAAGCAAAACACCTTCTTTTTTAGTCTCTCTTGAAAAGCAGAGTGTCGATGTGATATATTCTGGTTAATGAGATGTCAGTGGAAGTCTGTTGGGGCTGCTAGGAAAGTTTTTACTTCTTGATGTAAGCATCATATGTCACCAAATCTCTCTCTCTTTCATTCTTTCTCAAGTTCAGTCACCATGGTGGGATCTTCAGAAGCTACCTGGTAGGAAGGAAGTATACATGACGGGAAGGCCAAGAGAATCAGTGACATCAATACTATTATTAGTGGTGACCCAACGTCAGAAGTTCTATAAATATAAACTTGTTTCTTTGAGAAAGGGAAGGGAGGAGAAAAATTAACCACATTTTGTATAAGCCACTGTTCTTGTACATTTTACTACTTATAGACAAATACATTACAAGTGATGCTTTTAACCCTTACTTGAGGGTAGGAGATATATTTGGACATCTTATAGATTTTTTTCTAACACTTTGGAATTTCATAGGCTTGTAAGATTTTTTACTTGTATTCAGAATTCACATAAACTGTAAAGAAATGTCTTTATCCAAGATAAGAAAAGAGAATGACTTAGTCATTGATCAGATATGTGGGGTAATTTTGAATTTTATTCTTTATTCTTTGAAGAAAGCAGAGGTATGAATTAGAATAACAGCAATAGGAATGATGTATATTTCAAAAATAATTTATTAATAATAGGCGTAAGTCAGCAGTCTGATTACACTGTCCCTTATTTCTTAAAGTGGTACAGTATATTTATTTTTAAAATGATGTGTACTAAATGCAATTCGGTATCCAGGATTAGATTCTGCAACAGCACAAAGACTTTATTGGAAAGCGAGTGAAATCCAAATAAAGTCTTCAGGTTTATGGAAACCCAAGATGTTAATTTTTCACTCTGACAAAAGTATCCTGGTTATGTGAGATGTCAGCATGAAGGGACACTGAGTGAAGGACACATGGGAACTCTTTCTCAACATTTCTGTAAACAGAAAATATTGTTTAAAAATTTTTTTAATGTATTAAAATTATGTACATAGGTAAAAAAGCACCCCCCCCCCCCCGCAGAGAACATAAAAGTGCAAGCTACTTAGAAATACCCACTAGAACTATTATAATGGGGCGATGGCCTTGATTCGTTGTGTTGGTAGAAGGACCATGCCTAGCACTGGAGGACGTGTGAATCTCATTCACGAGGGCATATGGGCAGTATTTTTATCTAGACACATCCACTTTATGGGCGGAAGCCTTGGCTAGTATTTATTCATGTGATCTTTGTTCCTGAACCACAGTTACAATCCATGCTGTCACCATGAGCTCACCCTCCCTTGTGGGTAAGTGTTCGAGTGGCAGGACTGTTACGCAGCCTCCTCTGAAACCGCTGTTTATTAGCCTTCCTTAAGCTGGCAAGAGCTGCCTTTACTTTGCGCATTGCTTCCACACTGAAATGTTCCCTCGACTGCTCTGTGGCAAGTACAGTGGCTCCCCCGTGCACACTGCCTAGCGCTACTTGTATTGAGTTTTTATGTGTGTAGGTACTTTTCCAGAGAATAACACAGTCTTCTCAAATATTGAATGGACTCAATTTGTGTTCCTGCCGTTAGAAGTCTATTCCACTTGCTCCTCAGTGACTGCTTTTGATTTAGGCATCATCAGGAGTGGCTTACCGAGGTTTCTCCTTCTAAATTGAGCTCTCTTCCAGGAAAAACATGTGCCATGGTTTACCACACTCAATCGCTTTTCAATGCGGACACCACTATTAAATAAACATGATAAAAGGAATTTTAACAATTCACCCCTAATTCCTTGCCTTAACCTTACTCTGAAAGTCTTTTTTCTTCACATTTCCTTTGCACCATTTGTTGCATATCTGCAGCATTCATAGTTTTAACAGTAATGAAAAGGAAATTTTTTTTTTAATAATTTCATTTTGTGAGGTTATGTGTACAGTTTTCATTGCTGCAGGCTGCTTCATTAATCTGATAGATCATCATTTATTGCATTCAGCATTCAGTTCGTTCTTACATTGTTCCTTTTATATGTATTATGGCACCGAATGACTGTTATGGGTTGAATTATGTCCCTCCCCAAATTCACATGTTGAAGTTCTAACCCCCAGGACCTCAGAATGTGACCTTACTTGGAAATAAGGTTGTTGTAGATGTAATTAGTTGAGATGAAGTCATTAGGGCAGGCCCTAATCCAATGTGACTGACGTCCTTATAGAAAAGGGAAACTTAGACATAGAGATACACACACACACACACACACACACACACACACACACAGAGGAAGAACCCCATCCTCATGTGCAGATGGAGGCAGAGACTCGAGTGATGCTTCTACAAGCCATGAACTACCAAAGACTGCCCGCAGTCTATCAGAAACCAGAGGAAAGACATGGAACCTCTTTTGTCTGAGAGCCCTCAAAAGGAACCCACTCTCTGGATACCTTGATTTTAGACTTCTAGCCTCTAGAATTGAGACAGTAAATTTCTGTTGTTAAAGCCACCAGTATGTGGTACTTTAGCCCTGCTGAACTAATGCAATGTCATTGAAATACTCTATGTGATCACTGTTAACCATTCTTATTTTTGGCTCCATGCCTATATTCACTGTTTCTCAGAATAATTTTTGATTAGTCTTCCCTATTATAGAGGTAAATATGTCTTATAAATCATATATGTTTACATATATACATAATATGTGTTTATATACAAATATGTATATTTACATACAGTGTGCCTGTAAAAGAATATTAAAAATATTCATATGTCAGTGAACACTATTCTTTTTATTAAAATTAATGATAGCATAAGAATATCATATCATAATCATCACTTTCATATATTAATTTACTATTTTGGATACTTTATGTCAAATTATCTGTTTCAGTAAAATTATGAATTTATGGACCTTTCATATATTCAACTCCTTTTAGTAATCTATAATTTAAAAAAAATTTATTTTCAAATTGTTTAATACAGTGTTTTTAAAGGGCTGCTTTTTCTTTTCAGCCCTGTCTCTGTCATTCCTGAAAGCAGTGTTAGTATACGACAACAGCTGGAAGTTGCAGACCTAAGCTGAACTTCCCTGCCTCATGAAATGGAATCACCCTCCCTCCCTCTTAGTGGAGCATGTTATTAGAGAGGGAAGTCTGAGCTCAGGTTGCCCCCACTAGTGTTTGCGGTAAATGCTAGTGTTGCTGCAATTGATGGTCCAGTTTTTCTGATAAAAATGGAAGAACTAGTTTTTTATGTGGTCACAGGCTCATATCTTTCTTTCTTTGTATTTAACATATGTTTCTCAATACTATTCCACTCTTTACTTTGAAGTCTCACAGGCTATTCAACTTTCGACTACATTTAAAGTGAGACCATAAAGTAGGCAGCTGTGTACCAGATGGTTGGTAGAGGATGTACTAGAGAGGTGTGCCTGTTAGGGTTCTAACTTAAGCCACAGGAATTTATTGGAAGGGTCTCAGATTAGCTCAGGGAATTGACAGGAAGGCTGAGCAAGCCAGATACAGAACTCCCAGGAAGCACAGGAGCATCACAAGGCAGGATGGAAATACCTTCTCAGCCATCACTGTGAAGGAGTCTAGAGAATCCTGACACATAATTCTCCTAAAAATGCCCACAGTGTGCAACAGAGTAGTAGAAGTATGCTCAAAGGTGGCTGGGCCACCAGCTGTATCTCCCCTGCAGGGACAAAGAGCAGTTGGGAGCTGTCAGAATGATGTAAGTGAGAAGTCAGCTTTATCCAGGAAAAGGATAGCGGATGAAGAGGAAAGGTGACGAGCAAAAGAAATCAAAACTGTTTGACTGTTCTAGAAACTCCTTCAAGAAATTATGAGACAAAATGACATTCCCAAACATGGTTATATTAAACCACATTTTTCTTATTTTTTCTTCTCTGTATAAAATCTACCATGTCATAGACTCAGTAGAGGCATCACTCTAGTACTGAGAGAAATGTAAAAAAAAAAAAAAAAAAAGAGGAAAAGTACATGGTTATGGTGCCATATGTATTATGTTATATATATATATATATATGTTTTTGTGTGTGTGTGAAAAACCATGGTAATTTGTTGAGTAAATGCCTTACCTATTTAGTAGATGATGTATTAAGTTTTCCTTGAATTGAATCCAGGACTTTTTTTTTATTTGTTTTTTAAATGAAGTATATAGTCAGTTTGCAATGCTGTGTCAGTTTCTGGTGTTCAGCATAATGTATCAGTCATACATATACATATATATATTCGTTTTCATATTCTTTTTCATTATAGGTTTCTACAAGATATTGAATATAGTTCCTTGTGTTGTAAAGAAAAAACTTGTTCTTTACCTATTTTATATGTAGTAGTTAGTATCTGCAAATCCCAAACTCCCAATTTATCCCTTCCCACCCTCTTTCCTACACCTACCTCTGGAGATCGTCACACTAAGTGAAATAAGCCAGAAAGAGAAAGAAAAACAGCATGTGATAGCACTTATATGTGGAATCTAAACAAATGACAAAAATGAACTTATTTACAAAACAGAAACAGACTCACAGACATAGAAAACAAACTTTTGGTTACCAGGGAGGCAAGAGGGTGGGACAGGGTTTATTTTAAAATAAAAACAGAGCATGCAATATTGTAGCAATGCTATTACTGTTATCAATAAGGAACAGGAGATAAGGAATAAAATGACTTGAAGGTTATAAAACTGGTAAACCTGGCTGGGATTCAGGTGACTGAAAATAGTGCCCTGTAGTTCAGGGCAGCAGATTGAGTTAGAGTTTGGGGATTGATTTTTATTATAGTCACATTTAAAGCAATGCATTTGGATAAGAGGGAGATTGCAGAGTCAGTGAAGGAATAATGATTCTTATATTTAGGAAGAAGAAAGAGAAAGAGGAAATCATAAATGTGGCAGAAGGACATTAAAGAGACATTGATTTTGTCCTTTTTCCTCTTAAGGACAGAATAAATGTCTTTTTAAAAGAGAATCAATATGGTCCCCCATTTTATAGTCACACTGTATATCAGTTACATGAAGATTAACCTTTGGGTAAGGTAACTGGTATACAATTATGAACTGAAGTCTAACATCAAGAACAAAAGAAGTAAGGGATCTTCTATGAGACATGACGAAATGCTTAAGGGCAGGGGGTTTGGAATTAAAGTCCTAGGATTGAATCCTGGTTCCATCACTTAGGAACTTGGGCTAGTTGCTGAATTTTTGTAAGCCTCAGTTTTTCTCATCTATCAGTGTATCGTCCAGTCTTTCAAATGTATTCTGTTGTCTGACATGTTTGTTAGTTATATCACCTTACCACCCACATTTACCATTCAATTTATATTTAGATATAACAGAAATAGAGCTGACTGGTATTTCACAAATTACCACTGTAACAGTCCTGCTCAGTGTAGCTGTTGTGTAAAACATGGCTGTGTGTTTCTGGTATGCGGACATTTTCATTTCCACTCCTTCCCCATGAAGCTGTAATGTTTCCACAGTCAAGACGTACGGTCTGAAAAATGAAAATGACCTAAAAATGGTCATGGAAGCAATAATCAAACCCTGGGCAGGGATAAAATTCACGGGTCTGAAAAAAATGAAATCAACTCCATCTTGTGTCCCTTCATGTATTCATAGCTTTCAAGGAGTTTTGTTGTTATTGGAGAATAAGGAATGTCTTTGCTCTCATCACATGAGTGTTTTCTTTTAATCTAGTGCAATGGGAAAAGGAAGAAAGTAAAGATGATTTGGAGCTCCAGAAAATAGGAGACAATAAAACTCAGTTTTGTGTGTGTGTGCATGTGCACATGCACATGTATGCTGGGGGAGAAAGAAAGCTGTTGGAAATGATTTTGAAAAATATTTTAACTTTTGAAAATAACCTTTAATGTTTCTAATTTAAAGCTATGCATTGTATGCAGACCTTTTCACATATCAGCCAGAAAAGAGTAGACATCTAGAGTCAGAATTAGTATGGAAATTGACCTGTGTCAAAATTTGCGAAGTTTTGCTTTATGGGTCATTGGCTTCCTTTTGTGAGAGCTGTGTCAGTTGTCACCACCTCACCCCCCTCATCTGCATTCGGTCTACACTGGACTTCTAGTTTTCCTAGTGCTTCGTAATCCCTCTGTCTTGGAGATGTTCCCTCTGTCTGAAAGGCCTTTTACCCCCCCATCAGGATATATCATTAATTCATACATAATCTTTATATTCATATAGGTTAAATGTCTCTTCCTTGGAAAAACCTTTCCAACGCACATAGATTAGATCAGGGCTCTTAACTATTTTTGGACTGTGGCCTTTTCATTCATATACTTAGCATAGGGCTTAGTAAGTAAGGTGCTTTGCACAAAGTAGGTGCTTAATGATTAACTGCTCAATGAACAAATGAAGATATAATTGAATCGGCATTCTGACCACTAAGATGACTTTGAGTCTTGCTGGACCACTTGGATTCTATGAGATAATATTTTTGCTTCTAAGTGAACATTCGATTTTAACATTTGACCCTGAATCTATAATGCCACATCCATCCCCTTCTATTCACTTCCTCATTCTGCATTTGCACATATAGGAAGTTGACAATGTGTGTCAAATTAAAAATCACAAACAGGTAAGCTCCCAGTTTGTGGATCATCAATTTTAGTGGATGATATTCAGCTCCTGTGAAACTGTGTTAAAAATAAAAAATCTCTGGATTCCAGAAATCAACATGTTTTTAAAAAGAAAAAAAAAACTTTTTTGGTTATACATATCTTTCTGAAGTGTAAAATCGTTTTTTTTTTTTTTCCTTTTAAACAGCATCTGATCTATTTTTAAAACTACTTGATGAAAAACAAAAAAACCCACCTTTTTTTCCAATTTGGTAAAAATGGCTAGGAATGGAGTTATTAGCAGTAAAATGATGTCTTTTCTTAGTGACTCAGTTTGCATACCTTTTAAAGAAATGCTACTTTAAGACCTGTGCACTTGAAGGGAAGAAAAGATATTAAGGATACACTTGCTATGTCTTTAGTATGAAGAGAGGGGGTGTTATACATCTGTGCTCTCATAAATATTTTAGGAATTATTTTCAATGATATAAATCATAGGAACAAGCTAAAAGAGCAGAAAGCATCAAAACAAGCTAATCTTAAAAGCCAGCCACGTGTGATCATTTAAATTTTAAAGTCTAGAGCGACTCAGAGTCAGATTCAATACACTCTTGTGCATAGGAAAATAATCAAGGTTATAAAGATGGAGAGGTAGATAATATTTGACTACTTCCTGTTGGCCTTGAAATTTATGCAGAAAGCCACATGTCAGTTTGAGACTTGATAATTTTTTGTTTTGACTGTAATTTAAAATTCCATCATTTCCCCCATTTAAAGGCTCAATATTCAAAAAGTGCCTGCCGAGAAATAAAATCTGCTCAGCATTAAACTAACTTTCAGGTTCATCTGTGACCCTGCGATTCAATGAAAAGTAACGATAAGCTATTGAAATAACAAATACAAAACCCCCCACAAAAATAAAACAAGCAAAACAACAACAACTCCTGGCTTAGGTATGAAAGTAGAAGCAAATTGAAAATATTCTGGCCAAGGTCATACTGGGAATCTCTCGTATTTTCACAAGCCTATTCAGAGGTGCTTCTATTCTGCCTATTTTCTGTTGTTACCATCTTCCTTTCTCTCCTTAAAAAAAAAAAAAAAGAAATCCATAAAAATTCAAGCTTGAAGCGCTTTTTAAATTAAATACTGCCATTTCTATTACAAATTCTGCACTCAAATTTCACTAATCAGCTTAAAGATAACAAAACAAGAAATCTGCATAACTAAAAACCTCATTACACATTATGAACAATAGTCAACTAACTCATTTTTAAATGCTTATGATTCCAAGAAAGCTCCTAATTCTGCTATACATGCATCATATTATTTGGGGCAGCTATGTTAGAATGTTTATTGTTCAATGATAGAACAGTAGTTTACAGCATAGAATTGTAAAAAGTCATTAAGTTTTATTGACTTCATATTTGCGTACGATTTTAATTTGTTACTGAAGTATCTACATTTTTATCTCAAGATGAATTGTGTGTTATTTTTGGCACCAAGTAAGTGAACTGTTAAAAATCATGTGTTGGTGGGTTCTATAGGCTGACCTGGGACCCTTAATTTTGATGCATATTATTTGAGAAGGTGTACAGAAGTGAGATCATTCTTAGCAAAGGAAGAACATTACTATATGTTTAAGATTAGAATTAAGGGGAATAATTGATCAGATTAGAAATACAGGAAGAAACACCAAGAAATTTTCAAGCGTCTATTCTACATAAATCATGACTACAGAGTGGTGGGGTAGTGGTGGTGGTGGTGGTGTTGGTGGCAGCAGTGGTGTAGAAAATACAGTACCATATTGAATAATTCAAATTCTCTGGCCTTAGAGACGCTAAAGATTTAACTAGGCACAGAAAGGCAAAATATGCTACGTTATTATGGATGAATCAAGAAAGGTAGAAAACAACGGATGTCATTTGAGAATGAGTTAGTTATTGAGATGTTTTCTAGGCTACTGTAAAGGGTGTGGGGGGCTACTTTGAAATTTCACACTAGAGCGTGGTTGGTGGTAGCACATTTCACTAAGATGTTTCTAGAATACAGGCAGCCTAACACAGGCGTATGTTATGCTATGGCAAAATGATTGGTTAGACCACATGATTAGAATACTCTTAGTAGAAATTTGATGGTCTTTCTTGATTGCTGAAAGATTAATTAATTACAAACAAGACAGACATCAGAAGTGGTTTCAAGAAATGGATGTCAACTTTTAGAAGTTAGAATGATTGATGATTAGTAAACATGTACAGTGAGAGATACCTAAGTACATTGAGAGGAAATTACTATTTTTTTTCCCTGTAAAAGTTATCTAAGAAAAGTAATATGAAAACAAGTTGTATTACTGGTCAGCAGCAGTTTCAGCCCAAGCACCATTTGGGCATAATTATGCTTCAACGGTTTTGGTTCAGCTAGTTCCCCAGTATAATTGTTGGGAAGTTGTGTGAAACGGTAGACAATGAAAGGCTTGGATACCAAACAGATACAGGGTTGAGAGTGGCTGTCCCACCCCCGGTTGTATAAAATTAAGCAGGAAATGTAAAGACTTACCTGGCCCTGGCACAGGTGATGCAGGGGCTGGCTGGTGGCAACCTTTATCAGGGAGAGTTATGTGAATGATACATGCGTGTGGATAATTTAACCCTTGGCATTTAGTGTAGAACAGTTTCATAGTTTACATTCTGTCACCTCTCACCTTGCTCTGAAGTTCCCCTGTGCACAGACAGAGAGCAAGACATCCTTTAAACTTGCTGCTTCAGTGTTTGATATTCTGCAGGTAAATATTTCATGTATTCGAAGCTCAGCCCCTCTCTTTTTTCTTCTCTCATGACTGACTGTCCCTTTCTTTTCTCTAAGACGGTGCCCTGGCCCAGGGGAAAGCTTGTGCCTGCTCATGGTGCGAGGGAAGGAGGAAGACAGTGGCTAGCCAGCCTTTGAACAAGCCTGTGAGGAGAGGTCGTGTTGCCTAGGCACTGGCCTTCCTACTTCCCCAGCCTACTGGTGACGGCAGGTTACGACTGGCCTTTGAGAGTGCTAGAATCCACTATTTGGGACTGCCAGCCTTCCACTGACTCAGACAGGAAAGAACTTTGAGAACACTTTAGTTATTGGTATATGGAGATGACTGGAATCAAATGGATCATGTGCTTAACATATTTTTGAGAACTTTCACTAGAAAAGAAAGCCTAGAACATCCTTTGACTCTTTGAGCTATAGAACCATCCGTAGACTCTGGCAGTACAGAGCAGGATATCGTGCTCCATCATAAGTTGTATTTTTATCTTTTAATCTTCAGTGTCGAACTTTTAATCTGAATTTAAATAGCATTCATAACAATGGCTGATGGAGTTAGTTTTGAAAGAATGAAGTTCTGAAAAGCTTTATGCTGTTTCCCTATATTGGATGGAAAATATCCAATTGTTATTGAAGTAAGAAAACTGATTTTCTAGTTGAAGCACCTGATGACATTATATGAAACTGGCCTCATTTAACTATTTAAAGTGCTTTTTTTTTTCCTTTTGCTAGTGGAGTTGACACTTAGCAGTTTTCTCTTCATCTTTCTAAAATGCATATGGAACCTTGAAATTAAAAATGTGAAAAATTATTTTATATGAATTGTCACTTGATCTATATGAAATGCTGTGCTTCACAGAGTGATATATAAATATAGCTTTTATTGCAGCATGTGTTAAATCGTGGTTTTCAGGTACAGTCTTCTCTAAGTAGCTAACTTCTGAAGTAGGTGCTCATGCTCCCTCAGATACGTGATTTGTGGTTTCCTCGGGTCAGTGATGTCATCACAACCCCCATGGTGGATGGGAAAACCAGAACCATATTTTATGTCGGCAACACAAACTCAGTACTTAATTTTTTAAAATTAATCACAACATTTTAACTCCATTACTGCCAAAGAGTTTACTGGGGGGAAAGTGTTACACCAAACAACAACAGCAAAATAGTTGTAGATTTATGCTATAAAATAGCCACCGTTGCATGAATGTTCAGATTAGTTTTTGTGTGAAGTTTAGCAGATCTGCTCAGCTTTTTTCTAAACACATTAGTATATGTTTCCTAATTTATGAATTTCCCATAGTTCCCACCGATTTTCTCAGCTGGCTGCTTGGTAGTTACATGTTCACAGGTTACAGCATGGGTCACCTTGAAAACAGTTGGTATGCTCAATACTAGGCATGGGTGGGAGTGTTAAGGAGTTGACTTCGTCAAACCAGATGGAGTAGCTTTCCCTGGCTGCTTTGACTTAGCACACCTCATTTTATCAGTGAACACCCTGGGAACGTGTCCCTGAAAGGGAAACTTAGTTACATTACATTACGTTGGTCTGGCACACACTTCTTGCTCAGTGCTGGTTATCTTTCAGGTTTAAATAGGGATTAAAAGGAGACAGTGAATGATCTATGCTTCTCACACACTACTAGATACATGGCAGAGTACAAAGTGTAAGTTTTTCAAGCCCATCAGAGCTTATTTTGGTGCAACTATGAATAACAATGCTTCATTAAAAATGAAAACTCGAGGATAAAGTTGAGCTGGATGGGACCCATGGGTGGTGAGCTTAAATTCAGACTCTCCTCAGTAAACTGGGATATATGGTCATTTTACTTTAGCCCCTCATGGTCTCTCTCCTTTCTAGTCTAGTTTTTGAGTGTCACTATATCCCCTTTATTGCTAATGATTAGCTAGCCTTCTGTTAAAAAAAGGACTGAAATTATATAATGTCTTGATTATCTAATATAATGTTAATTTGCTTTTACTTAGCCCTCCGGGGGGGGGGGTCTTTCTGGTTAGGAGCTGGCTGTCCTTCATGCAGTGACTCAGGGATTCATACTTTTCTCTTCATGTGACTTTGCTTTCTCAAAGCCCTTGATGACCTCTTCATCCAGCTGTGGAAGGGAGACATCTGGACACATTTTAATAAAAGCCTTGGTCTATAAAAGGCACCTATCACTCTGCTCACCTCCCATTACAGACTCACAGATAGAGAGACCAAACTAGTGGTTGCCAGTGAGGAGACAGAAGAGGGGAGGGGCAAGACAGGGTAGGGTTAAAGGATTAAGAGTTTCAAACTAATATGTGTAAAATAAATAAATTCCTGTGTTGTACAGTATATCCTTGTACAACCCAGGGAATATAACCAGTATTTTATTATAACTTTAAGTGGAATATAACCTTTACAAATTGTGAATCACTATATTGTACACCTGAGAATTATATAGTATTGTACATCAACTATACCTCAATAAAAAAGAAGAACTTGATCATATGGGCACACGTAACTGCAAAGGAAGTTGGGAAATACAGCCTAGGACGCGCTCAAGAAAAGGAGGATATGAGTTTTGGTGAATGCATAGTCACTGACAGTAGTGACATTCTTCTCACTTTTTGGTGCTCTCTGATCACCAAGTTTAATTTTTAATCTCCTTGTCCAATATGAACAAATTTATCACAGCCTAAAGAGTGACAGTCTGAAGTCACATTGAGTGTGTGTAGAATGCGTGCATCTATCTCAGAGTTTCAGATATCTTGAAGGTGCATGATTCTGTCCATTTTTTAAGGCTGTGTTTCCTTATAATCTGTTCACCTGTAGTCATTCAAACAAAATTATTTGTCCCCATCCCCCACAACCCACACTACCAATCTGTAATGATAGAGCAAGGACAGGCTTATTGCAAATATATACATACATGCATTCATACAAACACTTACAGCAGTATGAAATATAGAGCAGTCACTTGTCTATACCAGTGATGGAAACCTCTGGGACAGGTGATGTGAAATCTTCCAGGCTTGGCAGTGGAGTCATTTCCTTGACTAGGTATAGGAGTCTCCAGCATCTGGAAAAATTGTCCTTGTCTGCTTTCCACCACGAATACATAAGTTGAGAATTGAAGAGTGAATCTACTTTGGGGCTTATGCATCCTACTTCTTGCTGATGCACTGCTTGGAGTTTAAAGATTGTTTTACCGGTCGAATAGTCAAAGGATATTCTAGACTTTATTCTTCCCTCAAGGAAGTTTTGCAAAAACATTTTAGACATCTAATCCATTTGATTCTAGTCATCTCTGGATAAAGTTCTTTCCTAATTTTTAATCCTTCCTTTAATTTTGCTTCCTTCTCTAATGCCGGTCTCTTGTCAGCTCATTGATGACTGTCCTGAGGCTAGCTAGCTAAAACTACATGCATGGCTCTACCCTTGCTTGACATTTGTCACAGAGCCTAGTTGCCCTGTAAAACTGAGAAATCTTAGTGGGGTCTTTGCTACTCAAACTTCTAACCTTCTTTCCTTTTCTATGGAATTCTCAGAAGCAGTCAAACCATGTGAGAATACAGATTTCTGGCCACATTATATTCCCTCTTTTTTTTTTTTTTTCTGTTTGCAAACCAGGCGTTTCTTTCCTGATCTTGTCTCTTTTTTTAAATAACTTGTCATACAGAACAAGAAGCCAAGGAGAAGCACTAAAATTTAACTACTTCCTGTATCTTCCCCTAAAATGAGAAGCTCTATAGGCACAGTCTGCCTTGCTAATTATTGCAGGCAACATTTAACCCTGTGTTTTATTACTGCATAACATGGGTCTCCAGCCTATTGGCAAAATATATCGATCTCTACTCGATACCATGTATTTAAGTTTTGTCATGAAAATACCTCACTTCAAGCTGCCTATCTTCTCTATTAGTTACATTAAGCTAAATTTCAGTAACAAATAACACCAAAATATATCATGTATCAAGTGTTGTAAAAAATATTTCTCACTTCTGAATTGTTCAAAGTGGGTATTCTGATTGTCTAGCCTTTCCCCCATTCATTACTTTACAGACCCAGGTCCCCTTTTCTCTTGTAGATGTACCAGTACCAAAGCCTTGTCATCGTCTTCATCCAACCAGGAGAAAGAAAGAGAACTTGAAGGGATACAATATCTTATTGAAATCTTTGACCTGGAAATAGCACAGATTGTATTGGCTTATGTTCTGTTGCCAAGGTTTCAGCCATATTACCAAAGCTAGCTCCAAGAATGACTATAAGATATGATCTCACTTCTGAGCAGAAAGAAAGGAAAGTGAATCTCGGAGAGCATCTAGCAATCTTGCCACCTTCTCCTGTATTCTCTGTGCTCCAGCTACACTGACCTCCCTTCAGGTCCTCGACAATGACATGTTCCTCCTGTGAGGGTGAATTTGTCCTTTTGGCTTCCCTCTACCTAAGTGCTCTTGCTATACCTCTATGCTTATATCATCTCCCAGCTCTGCAGTCTTTTTTTCCTCAAGGAAGTCTCTGTCGGGTCAGTTTCTGTTATCTGTGTTTATAGCCACAAGGACGCTCACTTCTGTAATACTTACCACAACTGTCACCAAAGAGCTCTGTTCTAATGTGGTTCATAATTGTGACACTACTGCCTAGCACAGTATCTGAAACATCGTTACTTATTGAGTGTTGAATAAATGAATGAGTCAGTAAGCACATGGTGTTCTAAAAGCTTATTTCTTAGATCAACTGGCAGAAGTTCTGTCATGCCCTAGTTTCAGCAGCATTAGTGATGTGAGAAACGTGCTAGGTATATGCAGGAATGGAGACAGATGTTTCTGAGATTAGCTTTTCTGTGCACAAAGTTATAAAAATGATATGAAAAGCATGCAACTAAATATAGAGTGGGGAAACAAACACAGCTGATGCTACCTAATAATTAAAGATAGGGAAAATAAGGCAAAACCAGAAATATTTAAGAAGGCATTGATTTAATCATCATTTTCAGTACTTTTGCCCACTAAAGCCTTTTCCTGGATGGGCTAAATAAATGTAAATATTATTGGTCTGAATCTGTATTGATGGTGATTCCTTTACTCATAGAAAGATAGATGGCTATGCAAGGTGTCTGGGGAAAGCTTTCATTACAATACAGAGTTTATATATAGTAATGAGAAAAATGGAAACACCACGTCTAATTCAGCGCTAGAGCAACTTGAAGTCCAGAGAAAATTTGTCTGTAGTCAAGGTTCTCTTTCAAAACAGTAGATTGTTACAACTTTAATTACTAACAGTGGGCTATAGATTGTCCTTGGAAGACTAGTTGCATATCATTGCTGTCTGAAAGCTGGCAGTTTGGAGAATCATTTAGTTTATACTTTTGAATTCTGTATTCTCAGCACTTTGGCATCCTGGGATCTGGAATTGGTATATATTTTTCTCACCCAATGACAGGAGATACTGAGAATTGATGTAATTTGGGGTTTTTTAATTGATGTGAGCAGTTACCTTACCTTTCTGTAAATTTTATTTCTTTCAAAATTCCAACTACTGATTTTGACTATAGGGATTTTGAAAAAAAAAAATTCTGAGGCCAAAGTGCTTAGAACTTTGAACTTACCTTAAGAATATACAAATAACTAATGCAACTTCATTCATTCATTTAGAAAATATTTACTTTTCCAGGCTCTGTTCTATGTAAATGCTCCAGAAGAAGATTCCCTGTGATCATGGAGCTGACGTTAATCTTGTATTTTTACAGTCTTGCCCATGATAACATGTTTATGGAATACTATGAGAAGCCAGTCACCACGCTAAGTGCTGGGGTGGGGAAGATCAAGAGCACATGGTCCTTGACGTCAGAGAACACACAGGCTAGTGTATGGAGTACTTACTGAGCCCATATGTATTAAAATAAACTTGGAAGATTATCTAAATAATTGCAGATATGGAATTTTGGGGCACGAAGACTTGGTTAAAAATGATTTCTAGTGGGAATAGTATTTCTATCTGTACTTCTTTAAAAATAATCTCAACCTAAGTAACCTACCTACATGTGTAGAGGACCAAAAGTATCTGAAAAAAATTTAGGAAAAATATTTCAGCACTTGAAAGTTACTGGCAACTCAGCAGTGACAACTGGAAAGACTGTTACCCATGTTGGCTTAAACGTATCCCCTGAATGCCAGCCACTGCTGTCAGCCACGAGCTGTCCTTCCCTTGTCGCTCCGTATTGCAGTGCACCTTTACCTGCTGGTCACCAGGAGACTTCTGTTCTGACCTGATGTAACATAGGAGCTCAAGACATCAACAGAACTTCCCTTGAATGTCTAGAAAAGTGAGACCATGATCTTTTCTTCTCAAGAGATTATCAGAAACATATCTGTGTGCATCACGTGAAGTAACTGTTTCTTCCTCTACTTATTACTCCTAAAAATTTCTGGCCCCTGTTAGTCTCCAAGGTTGTGCAAGGCTTCACATCTCCAGAGAAAGGAAATAAGGGTATAATTTAAATCCTATACGGTTGCCTATCTCTTCAAATTGTACATCTAAATTCAGAATCAGCAAATAGATTGCAGCAGAATAAACATATCATTATCCTCAACTGAAGACAACATTTTAAAAATAATTATGTACTCAAGGTGCATGACTAAATTGTCAGAATGCTCTGTGAAGATCATGGAAAGGATCATCTGTGAATCTCAAAGTAAACTGATAAAATGATTTTTCAAAAACGGACCAGGACATTATTATCAACCTAAAAACATGTGCAAAGTTCCTATGTCATTTCATCCACTGAAATGTACATTCGATATTACAAGCATACGAATTTTTATCAAGCCATTTTGTTCTTTCTCACTTCTAATGGTCAACATTAGCATTCACTTCACAGGTTTTAGAAATGCAGGTGAAAACCCTTATCTGCAAACCCTTTGGGGTTTAATCAACTTCTCTTGAAATTGGTTCTTATATTTTAGATTTATCAGATGCCATTGTTTGCTACAGTGAACACAATGCCATGTTTTACATTCATTAGGCTGTCTTTCTTCCTCCGGGCATTCTCCAGTAAAGAGAGAGCATGGACTGTAGCCAGCTGCTAAGACTATCCTTTCCAAGCATGCTCTGTCACAGCCACTAGAAAGAGAGAAAGTGGCAGGGGCCAGGGTCCCTTTCCTGGAGCACAAATGCACATGGTTGAGCTCTTCCCAATCAGATGTCTCCATGAGCTATTTAGAGACGGGGGGTGGGGGGGGGGGGGGGGGGTGGAGAGGCGGACTGTGTCCAACCTGCCAGCCCTTCTGCCTGTGGGTTCCAGTCTGAACTGAGTGATAAACCAAGTGATTGCAGAAGACTCTTCTTCATCATCATTCTTCCCACAGCACATCTGACACCAATAGACTGAAGACCAAAGAATTGCCCCTCCAATTGGACACTTAAGAGACTTTTGCTCATTAACTGTTCTGCAGGGGCAAGGGTGGTTTTCAGTGGTAGAGGCATTGACTGTCTCCGGTGAGGTTGAAAAGTGTTGTACCACTAAGCCAAAGATGGCCTCCTGGTATTGGCCCTTAGGTTATGTCCTTAGCTCAAAAGCCCACTGATGCCAAACTCAGATTTTTACACATACAATTGTTTTAAAAATAGTTCAACCAAGCGAAAGTTTAGCTGTTTAGAGCCTGCTTGTTTTGCATGCCCTGTAAATCTTCACCTTGACAGCTATCTCCTATTGAAAAGATCTATTGCAGTTATAAGGCCCCAGGTCCCTGCTACCCTTCAGAGTTCTGGGACCCAGAGACTTCTTGCTATCTTGCGGAGATGCATCTCCTAGATACTTAAGACCCCTCCCTAATCCTCCTCTTCCTGGAGGAGTTCCCTTGCCTTCCTTCCCTCTGGGTAGTGACAGCGCTACCCCACCCCTCCACCCATAGCCTCTGGACTTCCCCCACAGGGAAACATGTCAAAGATAAAATCTGCATGTCCTAAGACCACCTCAAGGTTATATCTATTTCCTAGATTGTCCCCAAATCCCTTGAACGTCTATAAAAAGCCATTTGTCACAGTAAAAGAGCCCCTTGAAGCAGCTTTTCTTGCCAGAGGCTTGAAATTGTGATTTTTGGGAGAAGAAATCACAACAAAAGCTGAGATAGGAGGGAAAACAAAAAGGCAATCAGGAAATAGCTGAGAAGACTTGGTGGCAGGTACATGTGAAACATATCCTGTATTCTACTAGAAATAAACAAAAAAGGTTTTTTTTAGGGAAGCTGAATTCTTGCCACATAGGAGAAAATGAAAGTAAGAAAATAAACGCACATTATCTATAGATGTGCCATATCATCATCACTTAGCTCCTCCTTGTCCGGTTTTTACTGTGAGGAGCAACCCAACAAGGTCGTATGTTATGTCATAAGCCCAGCTTCCTAGACTATGGGGATTTTATCATGTGAGCAGGGGTTCTGGATGTCGGATCTATGTGACAGATTCTTGGGATAGGCTTCAGGGGGAGGACTTGGAAAACCACCTGAATCTGAGTGCAGAAATGTGAGGTTGCATGTGTAGTGCATGTGGGAAAGTCTGCTGGAAGTCTCTAAATGTCCAACCTTCTAATTTTCTTTGGATTTCCCAGTCTCTTTTGCACTTGGTGTGGTCTTGCATTCCATGAAATGTAAATGGAAGTAAGATGAAAGCTGTGTGAAGTGCCTTTAAAAGAATAGAGAATGTCCTTCTTTATCCTCTCTTCCCTCCGGCTGGCTAGGATAAAGACAAAATGGCAGGAGCTGCAGCACTTCCTGGGGCCATGTGAGGTCTCTAGAAATGAAAGCCACATGCACGAAAACCACAAGATAGGATTGGCTTGGCTCCTTACCCCCATGTGGTTGCCAAATTACCCTTGGACTGCTATCTCCAGATTATTACATGCAAGAGAAATGATCTATCTCTTTTTTTAAGTTTTAGATTTTCTGTTTCATCCTAGCCTATTTCTCAGTGATGCATTGCATTTTTACGGGGAGTGTTTCCACATTTTTCATTTGTTTCTCAAATAAGCCTTTGATGCTGAAATACTAACTTCTTGATAAAAATATGTAGACTCTAACAAAAGAGTATGGTTAAAAAATTATATCACAAGTCATTTGGGGGATTTTGTGGCATCTTGATCATTTGAATGAAAGTTAACACTAATTCACTAATATTAGTGACTAGTCACTCTATATTCAGATTTCAGGAATTTCTGTGGTTTGTATCTATTATAAACCCAGTACCTGTCATTTCAGTCATTTTCTCTATGAGCTTCAAATTATTACTATCCAAGGATACTAGAACAAAATATATAGTTATCTGCTGCTATACAAGCATTAATGGAAAGAGGCCATTGAGTTGAAGAGGCATGGAAGCAACTTGTTAAAAAAAAAAATGTGGTTGGAAGTACACAGGCATTTTGAGGATAGTAAAAAACTTCATTACTTTGTAAAGTATTTATTTTAGAAGTACTAATTTTAGAGGGAGAACAAATTGTGAGGGAACAGGAACTGGATTAGTATATGATGTTTAGTGTATATAGTATATTATGTATATGGCTAGTATATGATGAGTTAGTGTACGATGTCCTGTGTTATACCCTTGGCTGGTATTTCTTTGGTCTTCTTAAATGTAGTTGTACTTCATCATTGACAGTGTTGTATGTTCATAGTATTTTGCATGCTAGTCTAACTGTTTAATTTTTTCTATTTAAAAGTTCCTCAAATTTTAAGTGTAACCTTACAACATTTGGGAACTCAGTGTTTTTACTGAGAAAGAAATTATATTTTAAAATAAATATTAATAGAAAATCAGATTGAATGAATAAAGTTATACTTTAGAAACATAAAAATATATATAAAATGTTTACATAAATGCATGGTACATATATGCACTCTATAAATATCAGCTTTTATTATTGTTGTTATTAATTGCTATAAAGTATCATTTATAGTAAGAAACATATATATAATTTCAGTTATATCTCTAGTGGTAGATTCTTGGATAAAATATTACAACTTTTAGAAACTTTGAACTATAAAAAGAAGAATAGATTATTTGTATAGAAAATATTGTTAGCTAAGAGAAAAACATGAAACAAAACTTAAAGTGTATGCACACAATTTGTCAATGATTTGCTGAACCCTGTAGGACACCTTTTTTTTTTTGCCTAAAATTTGAATAGTAAATAACTTCTAGAAAATTCATGTTAAGAGTAGAAAAATCAACTGGACTGTTTCATTCAGTAGTAACCAGTTAACAATTTCATATACATATAGTACATAAATGTATGCTATCACATGGGATAAACAATTACTTTATAAGCAGTATTAGTATTGATACTATACCTTTCCCACTAAATGATGTATCTTGAACATATTTTATTGATCTTCAACAGCATTATATTAAAAGGCTACAACTCTTATACATATGTGCTATAATTAAATTTGTTTTTAATTTGACATGCAGATTATTTATAAGTTTTTCTCCACATACATGATGCTGTAACAACATCTTGCACTAAATATTTGTTCAAGCCTTGACTTCTCTAGCATGGATTCTTAGAGGATTGAGATACATACATGTGTATGAGATACATTGTGTAAACTGCAAAACTTTGCCCCAGTCGCCTTGTGTAACTTTCTGTGGCCCTTAACATGGTGTGAGATTGCATTTCAGAATACCCTGGCCAACAGTGGGTAGTGATTTTCCTTTTTCCTCCTCTTCCTTTCCATCAGGTATTCTTCTCCTTCCTTTGTCCCTCCTCTTCCCTTCCTTCCATTTCCTCCCCTCCCTCTCTCTCTTTTCCCACTCCTCTTTTCCTAACCCTCCTGTATTTTTCCTTCCAGTTCACCATTTCAATAATGAAAAAAGAGGGCACACTACTGTTTTCAATTTCACTTAAATTGCTAGAGTTTGAACACTTTTCACGTTCATTTTTTGGTTTACATTTCTTCTCTTGTGAATTGTGTGATCAATTGTTGACACATTCATTTTTATAAAACTCTTTAACATGAAAGATGTTAACCCTTTGCCTGACAAGAATTTAAAATTTTCGTCATTTCTAGTAATTTTTGCTTTAAGTCAACTTACCCATTAAGAAATTGGGGAGTGTTCACCTGTATTTCCTTTTAGTATTTTTTTATGTTGTTGTAACTTTGACTTGTCTATATTTTCCCCAGTAGCTTGAAATGCTACCCGTCCTCATAGTCTTAGTTCTTACATGAACAGGATCTGTTTTCAGGCTCTTTTGCTCTCACTTTGTCTCTTTTTCTCCCTTTTGTTTATCTGCCTGCCTTTGCCTGTACTCGTACCACACATTTAAAATTACAATGTCTTCATATTTTCAGAGTTAGTTGCCCATTATTACTCCATTATCTTAGTATTCATACTCATTTATAAAATACATAGTTTAAAAATTATAAGTCAACATCAAGAACGCAAAGGTTAAAAATTTAGTTCAAATTGCAACATAACCAAAATTTTAATAATCTATGTTTATAGACAAATAAAAACATGGATTTAAAGGTCTTTTATATTTTCAAAGACTTACTGTTAACTATTTTGTATATTCAAAAGGGTATCAGAATCTCTTACATGTATTTTAAGCAGGCGTGTGCATTATGAAAATGAAAGAAGAAAATTTACGCTAGACATTGAAATTTGTCTATTACTAGAATATAGATTAATATGCCAAGGATGATTTCTTACTGGGTTTTAGGTGGGCTTTAATGATAATTTATGATGCTGTTACTAGAGCAGAAAAAATAAATGAATCATTATATTCGGTATATGCCACAAAATGTTGTCAGCTATAATGCAACCATTTAAATAAATGGGACTGAATTAAAGTTAGCAGCCATCCTTTTGGTGACTTAAATCGTTTACCGGTTTAACTTTCCAAAAAATGCACCATTTCTCCTTAGCACAGTATCTGCCACCAAAAGGAGAGCTCTATATTAAATACATAGGTGTAAGCTCTTTAGAAATTAAAAAAAAATTCTCACAGTAACAAACATTTTTTCCCTCTAACATTCATTCATCATATTCAAATCATAAAAATTCCTATTAGAGCTGTTTATTTTAGTATTTTTCAATATTTAACAGTAATCATACTATTGAAATAAGTGAAATTCAAAGCTGGAGGTTTAAGAGGAATATGACAGCTACCACAGAAGTAACACATTTTTTGTGTGTGAATTTCAAAATAAATGCTATAGATAATTTCTTTGCACTGTATTCTAGCTTGATGGATATCAGTAATGATCACTGGTGACAGTTTATGTGGAATAAATTGATAGTTTTGTATAGATCATAATACTTTTGTTCAGTTTGGGGAAATTATAATCATAGTTATCTGTAATAAGAGAAAACAGGAAAGAACAATGATGGTCAGAGGAAGAAAAAAGAAATAAATGAAAAAAAAGTGATAAAGATTAGTTTCCAAGACAAGAAAATAAGTGAAAATAAATCTAAAGCTAAAATACTGTGGCATATTATGTATATTCATTCAGGTTCCTAGTGTTGACTGACACTCATTTCTCCCTACACACACAAACACATACAGATCTTCTATTCCATCAATTATATTAGTTAGAAAAAGATGCTGCGAGTTTCAGTTTCTGGTTCATTCTGGCACTGTTCATTTACTGTTTGTTTACTTTCATTTGAATTGGTTTGGAAGGAGCTAGATTAATAGCCCTATAAACATAGCCCTATGCCATTATGTAGTTATATTAGTTTAGTTTTGTTTTGTTTCTTGAAATAGGCTGTTGGATGGAAGACGTAAATGTATGTTACATATAACAAAACTGTGACCCAGTGTGGGAATCTCACTATTTTCTAACCCAAGAGTTCATTAGATAAAAGGGAATGTATATTTTCTTTTTCTTAATGTTTACTATTAGATATAACCAGACACTCTACAGCAAGCAAAGTGACCCTTCCTTAGCCCTCCAGAAAACAATTCTCCATATGTCTGCATTGATGTATTTTTTCTTTTTTAGGTCCTTTCTCCTGGCTACAGCCTTTCCTTTGTTCTCCGACTCTATTTCAGTCTCTTAAATCCTCACACTGTTCTAACATTTTTTTTTTTAATTTTGAGAAATTAATGTTTACTTATAAAATTATAGCCTTCCCAGTTCTGAATAATTTTTATTGTCAGAATCATTCATCCCACATCATATTAAACACATTAAAATGTACCCACGGTCCACATTAAATATAATTTATACGTAACTATCAAAGAGTTTAGCTATTATATATTATAGGCATTGAATCAATCCTTCATTATATTTAACTCCACAGGCTTATTTTTGCATTTGGAGCTAACAATTCTTTCCAAATAGCAAACCTTTTTTGTAGGCATTGGAAAAGCTCACAGAACTTAAGCACTGTGTCTAATAGATAAAATCGACTGGAATGGCATAACTGGTAGCCCCCACCTCTTTTAAATTGTGATATCTCTCTGGAAATCGCTATCATTTCAGTTTATTTCGCCCTATTCTGATCACCTCCTAGTCACCCTGTAAGTGATGGAGGGAAGTTCTGCTCTAAATAGTCTGAGATGGCTGAATGCATGATGGGACAGATGAGATTGGTGGCAGTTTATCAGTCAGATATGCTCACATCCCAGGCGAGGAGGGCACTGCAGACCACGCAGGGCCACGTGGGGGCTGCACTCGGGAGCAGTGAATCAGTAGGCGCTGTAGGAGGTGAGTTTTATAGTGACATGACGGTGAGGTGACCTTTGATTTTTCTCAGGAGCATGTGATTGGCTTGTTTGAATAATTTTGTGGCTGGCAGGCAGGTGATTAAGGTCCACTAGTTTAAGGACCAGGTGGGGTGCAGCTGGTCTGGCTGTTAGAACCAGCAGGGAGGGCTGAAGGAATCTTTCCTGCTGGTTGGGGTCGTAGCTTGTGAGAGCAGGGGAACTCCTAACTAGGCCCTCGGGGACCTGTGAGGGTCAAAGATGTCAAGTCAACACATGGAATTTCAGACCTTATAAGGCACATCCACCTTCCAGACTTTCTCTTTCTTCTCTCCCCTCATTCCCTGTGCCCAGAGAACTCTGGCAATAAGTTAGGCCCACATTTAGATCATCTCTTCTGAAGTTACTATTTGCTATAGGATGACATTCATTTTCTTTTCTTCTCTTCTCAAATGATAAAGGAAAAAAAATTGCTGCCCAAAAAAGAAAACTGAAGTTAAGCAAGGGTTATCAAAATGATGAAATTTGTTATTCTGTGTTTTTAGTTGATACGCGTTGCGCATGCTAGGATCCCCCCGTGTCATCTCTGAGTCTTCTTTTCTTTAGTTTATGTCTGTATAAGACATCTGTCTGTAATTTATACCTCAGGCAGAAGGCTACGGGAAGGTATCTAATTTTTAGCTTAATTGCTGCTGTTTTGAAATAAACATAGCCTCTGGCTGTTACTGCTACTTCAAACACTGTATTAATTTTTTTAACTTACTAATACATTTATTTTCCACAATAAAATATTTTACGCTTATTATATATATATTATACGCAAAAAAATGAAAAGAATTATTAGAAACAGTTCAGGGGTACATATCACAATTCATTTTGGTATTATTTCCAATACTTCAAAGAGCTCCTTTTTTGTTTTTTTCCCTAACATGGATCGAATTGTTAGAGAAAGTGAGCTGGATAACACAAGAGTCAACGTGCTCCTTAGTGCTTACTGTGAGCAGTGAAATCCAGCCTCCTCTCCGAATAGACTGTAAACTTAAATGTCTGCTCTTGAGCAAACCAAGAAGATAATATTCAAAACACTCAACTTCCAGTATTGCGTGGGCACTGACAGTGGATACCATGTGAACAGGATACGTGCTGTGTGTTTGGAACCAAGCAAGGCCCTGTGGATCCCTGCAGTGCTGGGCATGATGCCTTTGGTTGTGGCCCGTGAGGGGATCGTGGAGGGAGGATGCTGGCGGAGGGACCCGGGTGGCCTGGTTGGGTATGTGCTCTGTGTTTGAGGCACAGGGTACTGGCGCTTTACCAGATGTTGTGGAAGCATTTCAATATTTTAATAACCAACATGGGGTACTAGTTCATACTGGTTGAATGTCTGCCAGCCCTGTGACTGGAGAATAATGATGAGAAACCTACTCTGCATCTTAAGAATTTTATAGCAAGATATTTTCCTTCTACCTTGTAATCTGCATGGACTTAACCGTGGTTTATGCTTTTAAATTTCAGCCCCGGAATTATGTTTGTTTATTTACTTATTTATTTATTTTCAGTGAAGTATAGTTGATGTACAATGTTGTGTTAGTTTCTGGTGTACAGCATAGCGATTCAGTTATACATATATATATATCCTTTTTCGTTATATCTTATTACAAGCTACTGAATGTAGTTCCCTGTGCTATACAATAGGGTTTTGCTGTTTATCTGTTTTGTATATAGTAGTTTGTATCTGCTAATTGCAAACCCTAATTTATCCCTCCTCCTTTGGTAACCATAAGTTTGTTTTCTATGTCTGTGAGTCTATATCTATGTTGTAAATAAGTTCATTTGTGTCATTTCTTTAGATTCCACATATTAGTGATATTATATGATACTTGTCTTTCTCTTTTTAGATTACTTCACTTAGTATGATAATCTCTAGGTCCATCAATGTTGCTGGAAATGGCATTATTTCATTCTTTTTATGGCTGAGTAGTATTCCATTATTTATATATACATATATATGCACACACACATATACACACATGTATATACATATATATACACACACATACATACATACACCCCCCCCACACACACACACATCTTCTTATCCAGTCATCCGTTGATGGACATTTAGGTTGCTTCCATGTCTTGGCTATTGTAAATAGTGCTGCTGTGAACATTGGGGTGCAGGTGTCTTTTCAAATTAGAGTCTTGTCTGGTTATACACCCAGGAGTGGGATTGCTGGATCATAAAGCAACCCTCATTTTAGTTTTTAAAGGAATTTCCATACCGTTTTCCAAAGTAAGCCCCAAATTATGTTATTTTAAGTCTTCATAACATCCCTTCTTTACCCAACATATACAAGTTGTTAAGGAGGTACATTTTGACTAGTTGAATCAGTTATTCTTCAGAAAACCAGTTCTACAAATGAAGGAAACAGAGTATCCTGGTCTGCTGTCTATTTTATAAATCTGTTTTATTTATCTCAAGACTTCAAACTTGGTACTTTTAAAGCAGTGTGGGAGAACTTACACTACCATATATCATGTCTAGAAGACTCTATCTTTGAAATGCTTCTTCTTCTTCTTTTTTTTTTTTTTTTTTTTGCCATATGCCTTCAGTGTTGGAATGTATTTCTCCATCCTTTTAATTTGGTACTTAACTGTGTGGTCTTCTGTGGCCAATAGAATGTGGATGGGAGTGAGAACTTACCAGTTCTGTTCATCCTTTATGTACTTCTGCCACTGGCATGAAAGGACTATGACCTAGATTCCCCTTTGCTTCAAGGACAGTGAGAAGGTACATGGAACAGAACTGGGCCCAGCTTGTATTTTGTGGCCCAGCCTAGCAATCCCATGGATATGTGGGAAAAAAATAAATGACCGTATTTTTAAATTATAGAGTTTTTTTTAAAAACAGCATTATTGTGACATTATTTTCCTGATGCAAAACCTTTTAAAACACTGTAGTAATTGAGAACGCATCATGAATATGTGGAATTATGAACTTTAACACTTCAACGTGCATCAAAAATAAACCATAGGCAAACGCTCCAGAAATTAAAGGATCACCTAGTATAAATAATTCATCTTAATAATATGCTCACAGAGAGACGTGTTCAACTGAATCTGTCGAACTCAGAGGTGAACCCTCAGAAAATATTCACAGCATTTTGAACCCTTACACAAACTACCAACCTTTCAATAAACCGAAATGAAATCCTTGTAAGAAGGCATGACCTCCTTGGATGTTTCTGCTGTTTAGTCCAACAGAATGAAATCCAAGATCTGTCACAGTAATGGCCAGTTCCTGAGACTGGGTGGTGTTCACTATTCATAGAGCCATTAAAGCCAGGAATTGAGTCTTATCAAGGGGAACCAGGAACATATTATTCTGGATTTTGCAATGTTTGCATCCTGGTTTTTTGTCTGAGATCAGTGTTGACTCTGGTGCAAAGTCAGTAATAACAGTTCACCCTGAAAATTGCTTAGATAATTGTTGAGGAAAATGTGGGTTTACATAAATGACGATGGCAACATGATTTATTTTCCTGGATATTATTATTTTATGAAAGTGTTTCATGTTTGCTTCCTTAAGAAAGAATCCCAGCTTTTGGAAAACAGTTTCGAGTGTCTTCATGAGCATGGGAGGCAGGGTATAAGGCAGATAAATAGAGATAAGTAAGTTATTTTAAATTCTAGAGGAATAAAATTAATCACTGGAAGCAGGATTTCCAATAAAAGCATATATTTTTATCAATGAGCCTTGAACTTTTTAGTGATCAGAATTCATGAAGGGGAAAAGCCTGAACCACTTAAAGATGTCTTTATACCAAAGGAGAATCTGTTTCAATATATAGTTTTACCTGCCTGTAACACTTCTCTGCTGAAACCATGTCAGTTACAATTCATGGTTTCCTATGTCTAAAATTTAACATAATTTAAACCATGATATATTATATGAATCGAGTGTGCCTGGATCATTTTTTAATATAGCCGTGATAAGTATAAAAAATCTGGTTATGTTGACCATCTGGAGACAGGTGAATCCTCACTCCATTATGAAGGATATTTCTTGCTTCACTAAACTGCTCACTGACCCAGAAAAAACAACTTCATAACAACCCATGATTTCTTCCCAAGTTAGGAAACATGCATTTAAAAATAGTGCTAAGAAAATCATTATGAAGTACATCTGAACACGCTATTTTCAGAGCACTGCAGTTCTGAGGTATAGAAGTGTGACATAACAAATCTAGTTTTGACAGAAAGTGTATGGTTATGATTTTACAGGATATCTGCTTTGAAAGATTTTCTTCCTAATCCCTTATTTTTAAATATCTTTCCAGCTAGATAAATTACTTACTTTTTAACTGTTCCTTTCCATTTATTCTTCTGTTTCACCATCTATATTTGTTTCAAAAGTTCTCTAACATTCAGTAACATAAAAAAGCTTGTTTTGGTTGCTGGGTTTTTTTTTTTTTTTTTGCCAATAAAATAGTTTTCTCATTATTTTCTGTAAAATTTGGATGTAGGTCAAGGCTAAATCTGCACACCCTGCTGTAATATTCAAACTGTGGCATTTATTTTAGGGCTCAGATGACTAATAACACCTTGGACATTATGAGTGACAGGATGTGAGTAGTAGAACCAGCGCACTACTTGGCTGGGGGGAACAGATTTACAAGAAGAAAGTTACAGGACAGCTGTTGTTGTCTAAGGCTAACCTTGGGGCTGGAAACGAAGGCTAAAATTAGCTTTCACTGTAACAATTCAGTGTCTAATCAAGTTGGAAGATAACATCTTCCTAATTGATTTTTAAAAATTTTAAATGTTATAATTTTATAGTTCTTTGAAAAACACCTGAGGTCCCACTAGAAGTAAAGTAAGTGTGTGTGTGTGTGTGTGTGTGTGTGTGTGTGTGTAGATGTACCAGTTAGCCCAGGGGGGTGGTTATAATGTTCTATATTAATATCATGTATATTAGCTGACTTTCTGTGGACTGATAATATTACATAGGATACTTTATTTTTTTAAGCTTTTTTAGGATTTTTTTTTTTTTGGTAGGAGTAGGTAATTAAGTTTATTTATTTATTTTTAATGGGGGTACAGGAGGTTGAACCCAGAACCTCATGCATGCTAAACATATGTTCTGTCACTGAGCTATACCCTCCCTCCTAGGATACTTTAAATAAATGTCTATTTATTTCATTGGATATGAAGTCAACTTGTTGTATTGTCTTCTGAGACTTATTTGAGCTTGTCACTGACTTACAAAGAGAGAGGGCAGAACAAAGTGAGATTCAAAACCTAAATGAAAGGTTGAGTTTTTGCTTTATAGTACATGAACACAAAAAGTATTACCCTAGACCCAATTAATGCCATAGATAAAGTAGAATCTGAGTATTTGGGCATCTTATTAACTTTATAACTAACAGGGTGGTGAAATATTCTCCAGAGAGGAGGAAGAACTGCTGAAAAGTGTTGTGTGTGGAGCGAGGGAGTGGGTGGGAGAAGTGTTGGATGAAGGTACCTGGGTGCTTGGGTTTACAGTACCTGAACCATCACATTTGAAGGAAATATCTAGTACCATATTTCGGTGTTCACATGTTGATCCAATAGCTGAATTTAATTTTATTGACCCAAGGCCCAAGCATACTAATCCCATGGTGATGATGAACACTGTAAACAATTAAAGATGCATGGTTCCTCATTCCTTAGAACTAACCATTTAAAATTCCTTTTATTTTAGTATAGAAGAATATCAACTCTTCATGTTATTAAGGGTAGAAATTATGGGATTCTTATCCATAGTAACAACTCATCTGTAATCGTAAGCCTGGCAAATTATAGAAGGGTCCTTAGAATGTGAGAATTAAAGTAATGACAAAAGGTGGCATGCCAATTATTTGTACTACCTCAGTTCTTTATTTAGTTTACTCCTTATCAGCCTGCTTCAAAAGTGTTTTGAGTTGTTTGAACGTAAGAAATACTAAATGGAAACAAAAAGCTGCATTAATCATGTAAGCTCTTACGTATTATGATTAAAAATAGAAAATCCGAATGTTTAGAATCATTACAGCAGTGCGGTTTGAATCATAGTGGTCATATAGACCCTCAGTGACTTGAGGACATTCATACTCAAGAAGTTAAATGAAATGCCTGTTTCACAAAATTAGTAAATAGTCAACTTAGGATTAAAATTTAGGTTTTGCTTAGTTCAAACCAGTGTTTTTCCTATCCTAATGGCCTTAAATATTGCTCCATCTCTCCATGTTCTTCCCCCAATACAGTCTCATTCTAAACCATACTACAGAAAATAGTTTAAAATCAGAGCTCAGGGTTGCAGGGAAGACACTGGCATTACAGTTGCCTGTGGCCATCCCTGTTGCCCCTCTGTGTATCAGCCCAAGGCACCAGCACAGAACTCTGCTTGCTTGGAAAACACAGAAGCTCACTTCCCAGTAGCATACCACCTCCCAAAAATGAAGGGAATGGAAACGAACAATGACCATATGCCTATTAATTTCCAGATGTTGTGCGTTATTTAAATCATGTACTTCTGAAAAAATGTATTTTCTGTGAGGCTGTGCAACATTCCTGAAGCCACTGAGTGTTCAAGAAATCATAGGCTAATTGGACTACAAACTATTATAACATGAGAACAGCATTTAGAACCTCATAAAGAGTTGGTGAATGAGTAAATGAATTTTATTATTTTATATCATCAATGTCTCATAACCTTCCACATGCACAATTTGCTGATGAAACAGTTCAAGTCCGCAAGGAACTCTCCTGTTTGACTCGTGGCGTTCCTAGTCTGCACTGTAGGACTTCTGCTCATGTTTACTTAATGAGACCAAACTGAGTGTAAAAGTCCCTGAATCAAATTACCCAGACAGAAGTATGGAATGGAGGGGAGGTAGAAAGGTTAGCTTTCTCTGAGATGAGGGGTTATGAAATACTTGGAAAGAGTTCCCTCCCCCTGCCCCCATTCTAGTAAATTCAGACTCAGTAGATGTCCTGGATTTTGAATCAAGAGATCTGTCCTTTCTTTTCCCTCGTGCCAAGGCAGAGGGACTTTAAAATAGATGTGGAATCACCCTGTGCTCCCTCCCTGTCACTGTATGAAGCAGTCTTCATTAATCCTGTTTTGTTCCCTTGTCATCTTTTACTGGTGTGTCAGGAACAAAAATGGTGAAGATATGGTTCACTCTCTCCCTTAATAGACCCCTCCTCCTGTTTTTTTTTTTTTTTTTTTTTTGAAGAGAGTAAAGAAGTTTTGCTGAACATTTATGCAAGATTATCGATAGCAAAAAAGCTGATTACTCTCGGGCTGCCAACACAGCCTTCACCCAAATAAAGGAATCTCATTGATTCAGCCTCTTTCCTATTAAAACCGATAAGGAAAATTGTTGAAACATCTGCTCATGTTCAGGAGGTGCCTGGAAATGACCTAATGAAAGGGCTGTCAGCATTCACTGTGTAGGAGTGGTCCCCAAAAGCTGTTTCCAAAATCTCTTACCCTGAAAAAAAAATCTCATTCCCTTAGATAATTCCTCAACAGCTGTGCTCATGTCGGAGTCTTTGCCATGGACCTGCACAGAGAAACGCCAAGGAAAAAAAAGGAAAAAAATGTGTGAAACACCTGGTTTTGGCAGGTTTTTCTCTCACCAGAGGAGGCAGGTTTGAGAGCCATCTGGTCAGCAGCCATGTTCTGCGTGCCCTTCTCCCCAGCCCATCCCTCTGGGGGCCGCACAGGGCCAGGCTGGCAGCAGATTGCAGCCACTCCAGCCCCGCAGCCGTCCTGGGATGTGGAGCCCTGCAGCCCGCCGGGAGGGAGTTACCCTCTGACCCTTGTCCGACTGCAGGTTCTCCTTTTGACCTTCCCAAATAGTATTTAAAGCAGCAGTTAGAGGGCCTCTCTGGAGCACAGCAATCAGGCTATTTAAAAATCTTGACAGTGTTGGAATACATTGTTTTAACAAGTTGACCTTACTTTGTACCCAGTGAAACTAGACCAAACCAACCAATAAACAAACCAAAGTATTTTGGTTTGTGACTAAGAAAGAAATTGCCATTTTCGCACTTCTCCTAAAGTCCTGCTTAAGTGAGCACAGGAAAGCAGCCAAGCATCCAGATGCGCCAGCTGTGAATTCCCTCACTCTTCACACCACACTTGGGCCTCCAGGGTGTTTGGTGGCGTTTCCCGGCAGCTACTGAATGGCAGTGTACAATATTTCGTTTCATGCAAATGGTGTTCTCTGCTTAAGCAATTGTTCACACCCAATTTTTTTTTAAGTGAAATCTCATGTTGTGGGAGAAGGGTCCATTCTAGAAAATATTAGAGTTTCTGGCATGCAATACTGAAGAAGCTCTGTTTACTCCCTCCCCACCCACATCTTCAGATTCTCTTTGTCTCTTGTTTGTTAGAGAAACCTCTACCTGGCCGGCTCGTCTGAGAGCCTCTGTTTTTGTCTTTCAACCTTTTTCTTTCACACTGATCTTCAGGAAGGACAAGCAAATTGTTGTAAATCTAATTCACAAAAGCATTAAATGATTGTTTCATATTTCATAGACGTTTGGGGAGGGAGAGGAAGAAGATAGATTGCAGACTTTGAAATATCCCCATCAGATATTTTTGCTCTGCCCAGAACCCTGTGTTGCTAATGTTTTTTGGGGAAAGGGTCTAGTTTCATATTTCTAGGTCTTTTTTTTTAATGTAAGTGTAGAATATATGTAAATTATCTATATATTGCCTCACCTCTGCTTCTCACATCTTGAATCACTTTGCCTACTGTACTCCCAGGAAACAGTGGAATTTCCAATTGTTGGGATCTGTTCTCCTGAGAAAGCAATGAGGATTATAACTGCTTCCTCTTTTTTTTTTTTTTTTTCCCTTGCTGTGCTGACATACCTTCTAGTAAATTCAGACAGAAATAAGCCTGTATAAGGGAGCAAAATTGGTGCAAACTGTGACAGGATGGTCCCTGAGCTGTATGAAATTTATACTTTCAAGAGATACATTCTAGCTGTATACTCCACACTGGAATATCTTCTGACAAAACATTTTTAAAGGATTTTTTTTTAGCACATTTACATGTCATTTACGAAGCAATTTAAAGATTAAAACAGCAACAACCTTGCATTTCTTTGTAGCCATCTTGTGATGATTGGCGACTGTCACTTCTTGCTTACGTTGATTTGTGAATATTTGTGATTTCATGGTTTCAGATCTCAATATTCAGTTATAAATTCATATTCTAAAGTTACACTAAGAAAAGATTCAGAAGATCCCAAGCATAAAATGAATAATCCAAGCTTTCAGTGCAGGAAAAACATGTTCAAATTGTTCTTTTTTTGTTTTTGTTTTTTTTTACTTAAATAACAGTGTTTCTAAACCCAATGAACTGATGGTTTTTGAAGCAAATAGGACCCACTTAGCTTGTTTTAACATGTAGATCATGTTAAGCAAGAGAAACAAGTTCTTTTTTTCCTGGCTGGTATTATTTGAATAGAAGGTGCCATGTCTAAATAAGAACATGCTGTGTGCTTATCTTTTTATGAATCTGTCCCGAGCCCTCCCTCTTCAGCCACACAACCTGTGCCCAGCACGGCCACTGTGTGGTCCTTTTCAGGGCTGCTCCCTAGAGTTGGCAGTAGGGCCGGCCTCCTGCTGTGTTATTGCCTGAATGATTATCAGCACATTCTGTTACGAAGAATGAAAGCTGGAAAGTGACTTTTAAGATTCCCAAATGTCCAGACCCTTGTGTGTTAAAAATGTTAGGTAAATTCAATATAATCACAGTAATCAGAAAAAGAATGATGTCATCTTCAATCCATCTGTTTTAATCCCCTAGTCTGACAGGGTGACTGGAACCAATTGAACTAGGTTGGGTTTTGTAGAACTGGGGCTGACAAAGAAATAGTGTTTTTGTGTTTTGAACTCGGGGTGCCAACAGTTAACACTTACGAGCACTTACGGTGGGCAGGCACTGGCTCAGGTAGTTTCTATGTGGGAAGTCTCTTAGTCCTCACAACAACCTTGAGTTGGGTATAATTATCATAACTACTTTACAGATCAGAGAAGCTGAGACACAAGGAAATTAAGCATCTTGGTGAAGATCAAGCAACTAAAAAAAGATGAGATCAGGATTTTCACCTAGGCTGAGTCCAGACTCTGCATCTTTAGCCATATGCTGTAATTATAAAACACTCTGGATCCAGAGTGAGTAGGCTCAGAGATCACAAATGACAAAGTCAGCAGAAAGCGTTACCACAAAGATGCGTGCCCAAGGTTGGAGTGCAGAGCGTCATGTTTTATTCTCCTACTTTCCCTTTTGAAGATACCCTCTTGCCCACATTAGAAACCTAGGAGTCACGATGCTTCCAGTTTCCCTCACCACCTACCTCTAACTGTGTACTAATTCATGTTAATTCTTCCTCAGGAGTAGGTGTGAACCTCTTTATTCGCGCCTCAAGCATCTCTAATAACTTTTATTGTCTGTTAAGTCCTAAGAAGTCATTCTGTAAAAGGAGGAGTTGAATTTGATAATTGAATTCAAAAAAGCCTCATGAATTTTCTCATTGAAAATTGAATCCCTCCTTGAAGGGTAATGCCGAAATTCCTCTGCAAAGTGGTTCCTCACTACATTTCTAACTCTTGTCTTTTCTTGTCTGAGGAAGGGACAGACTTGGCTCAGACAGTAGAAATTCATATTTAGAAGTAGATAAAACAAAGCTTCACAGATACTGAAATCAGGAAAATATATGAATCCTAGAAAGAAGTCAGGTCTAATAAGGGAAGAAGGAAACGTTAATGGGGAGCTACAATCAAGAGCCCAGAAGCAGGTGAAAGAACAATGAGAATTTAACATGCGTTGTCCATAGCTCGTGAAGAGTAGTGGGAGACATAACAAACTGCTTGTAAGAGGATAATGAAGCACAAACCAGCGTTCCTTTTCCTCTGACTCCGTCGCGGTAGACATCCACGCTCTGTGTACATTTATTTCTTCCTCTTTACACTAAGTGCGTCTATTTTCTCATTCTGGTCCTCATTCCCAGAATAACTTCCATTCTCTTTTCAGCTTATGTAAACCCTACCAGTTTATTAGGTCATGTCCAATCCTTTGTCATTAAAGCCTTCTCCAGTATGATCCTGGCAGTAAAAAACGTTCCTCTTTTCCCTGAGTATGTTTGTAGTACTTATACACTTTGTTTTTGTAGACATTTAATATTATATATTTTAAATTATTTATATTTTTAAACTATATTTTTTGACTACATTTTTCCTAGTAGATTCTTCCCTCCAACAAACTTTAGTTTTCTTGAGAGTTATGTACGGGTGGAAAGAAAGAACTTGCTTCTTTCCTCCTCTTCTTCTTGTTCTTTCTTAAGGAGAAAAATGCTAATCTAATGGGGTCATATTCCACAGCATGATTTGGGCTGTTATCTTTCCTTGAGTATGTGATGGCAGTAAATTAAAGGCTAATTAGCAATGGTATTTTCGTTCTCTTGTTTACTTAGCCCAGATTCCCTTCAAAGCAGAGCATGAGACAAAGGAAAATACATGAGTATTTTATGTGGGAATGTGTTTCCACAGGTTACGGGTGAGGTATAGGGAGAAGAGAGACAGGGAAGGAAAAAGAAAAAACAATACAGAGACGCATTATCAAGTTAACTAACACTGTGGATCACTAGTCCTTGACTGTGTGTGACTTTTTGAGGGACCTTATAAAGTCTATCTCCGAACTGTCTCCCTGGAGGAAGAAAGGGGAAAGCATTTATCCAGTGGTTCCCCTCCTCCGTTAGTCAAGGTAGCCACATGAGAACTAACTTCCACACACTTTCCTGTGAGCTCTGAGCATTTTAGGCAAATGTTCTACTAAGCTTGTGTCAGGAAATGAGCCCTAGGGCATGATGAAAGAGTTCTACGATCTGAGCCTGATGCAGAGGTACTGACAATTTGCACCTGTGCAAGACGGACCCATGCTTTGGAGCTGTTCCTGCCTCAGTGGCTGGAGCAGGAAGTGTGTGTGTGTGTGTGTGTGTGTGTGTGTGTATGAGGGGTGAGGGGAAGGGTGCACATCAAAGTGGTATGTAAGAGAATCATATTATACCACACAAGATTATTTCTGAAAAAGAACTCAGTTCTTATCCCTGAGCAAGCCCAGGGAGCTTTTTTGTTCACTGTTTTGCTTTCTATCTCCAGTATGTCAAATTTACAAGGACTGACTGAATCCTTGCAACTCTGCCGTTTGGTCCTCACTTCTGCTGAAGTGCATCACGGCTCAGTCCTATCTTTTGGGCTCAGTGCTTATCTCATGGTAAGGTTCAGATTTGGTTGTTGGGAGAAGGTAAACACCCACTTAGTCTCTGAACCTAAATCACAGCTTCTACAGTTTTGCAGTTAGTGCTCCAACATTCAGCTAAAAATAAGATGGCAGCGTATTTTCCATTTTCTCTGCGGTGTGTATATATCTCCCTTAGGCAGTTAATAGAGAAGGATGCCTGGGTCAAGATAAAGTATGTTATTTAGGACTCCTTGCATGCAGTACTATTAAATAGCACCTGAAAACCTACCATGATTTATTTTATTATTTTATTTATTTTTTTATCTGAGACCACAATTCTCCTCCCACAAATAACCTCTCTCAACTTTCTCACTCACTCTCTCTGTCTCTCAGTCTCTCACACACACACACCACACACACACACCACACACACACACACCACGAAGCTGACATATTGAGGACAAAAGTCTCAATTTAAAGAAATGAATTTAGAGGTGGAAACTTCTGGTTCACTAGCACAATGAGGAAGAAGGGGGAGAATCAAAATGTCACATTTACTTCTTCTTTGGGAATGAAAGGTGATGATGAATACACAGCAATGTATATTAGTAATACAGTCTAAAATTTCCAACATCAAGAAAATCTAGTGTTGTAATCAAATGAAATGTATAGTAAAATTAAACTGCTGACAAACATAACATTTATTAAGATATATTTAGGCAAAATTGCTAAGCACATAAAATTAACCTGAGTTTATTTTAAAGAAAACCAAAAAGCTCAGTCTTTCTTAGCCAAACATAACTTTCTTGATTACAGAAGAAAACAAAGGACACCATTTTGCTAGACACTCATGTAAGACTTTGCCTTGGGGATTGTAATTACTGTTTACACTATTAGATGAAAAGCATTTAATGCTCAAATTGGGCAGTGGGTTTTGTGTACACTTATAAGTTTTCGAGAAGGGAGTGATACGATCAGAAATGTACATTGGAAAGATTGATATAGAAGCGATGTGTAGTCTTTATAGGAAAAGGAAAGGGAGATCTAGACTTTAGTGGAGCAATATTTGAAAATCACTGTCTAATTCAATAAATTATGTGGTAAGTCTTTTCAGCTGTATGGGCCAAGTGGCCTTTTCTGCCATTATAGTGTGAAAGCAGCTAGAGACAGCATACAACTTTGTTATCATAACACTTTATCCATAAGACTGGTGGTGCATGATTTGCTAGCTCCTGAGTCAGCTCCACACCTGGCACAGGACCTGGGGAAGCTGGAGAAGCAGCCAGCAGGCACTGCCACCCCATGCAACCAGGTGAAAGAATAAGCAACCATGGGCATGGTTTGCAGCAGCACTCCAATCCTCGTTCCAACCCTTGAGCTTCAAAAATTCAAGGTGGCTTGTTGTCCACTTTCACAAGTAATAAAGAGTACTGAAAATGGAAAATATATAGGTAAATATAAAATACAAGGTTTTTTCCCGGCATATATTGAGATGATCTTATGGTTTAACATTTAAAATGGGTTTCTTTCTCCAGCCCTGAAAGCAAAATAGATTACAAATGGATTAAATAATTAAAAGTAAATATTCCTACAGAAGTGAGCACTTCTGATGGCAGAAGTAAAAGTTGGTCATATTGAAAACATCAAAAGACATTACACAGAATAAAGAATAGAGAGTAAAAAGATCAAAGAAAGTTGACTAAAGACCTCGAGATGTGCAGATGCTTACCAAATGGTCTAATATGTATACAGTTGGAGTCCCAGAAGGAGGAGAGAATGAAGTGTAGACAATATTTGAATGTATAATGGGTAAAAATTTCTCAAATATTACTTTAAAATCCATTGATTTAGAGATCTAAGGAGCTTAGCTAACCCTAAGTACAGTAAGTATAAAGAAAACCACACCCTAACATATTGTAATAAAACTGCAAAAAAAACAAAGAGAAAGAGAAAAATCTTAGAAGTAGTCACCCAATTACTGATATAAATTCTGTATCATGTGTAGATATCTATTTATACATCCACCAAAATAAACCATATTCCTAACCATAAAATGTCTGAATAAATTTCAAAAGATTGAAATATTTTCAAGTATATCATTTGACTAACACAGATTAGAAATAAATTAGTAAATTAGAAATAAATAGCTGAAAGGTATTTGGTAAATTTCTAGTATTTGTTTCCTGTTACTGCTGTAACAAATTACCACAAAGTTGCCTATAATATCAATGTTTATTTTCATACAATTCTGAAGACTGGAAATCCAACATGAGTCTTTTGGGGCTAAAATCAAGGTTTACCAGGGTTGATTTCTTTTGGAAGCCCTGGGAAAGCAGCTCCTGCTCGTCTCTTTGAGCTTCTGGTGCTTGCTGGTATTCTTTGCCCTGAGGCTACACCACTCTGCTTCTGTTATCACATTGCCTTCCCCTCTTTGGTAGTCAGCTCTCCCTTTATGACAATCCTATAATGACATTTGGAGTTAAATTTAGTGTTTACCCATGGAATCCAGGATAATTTCACCATCTAAAGATTCTTAAATTAATTATATTCACCAAGTCTTTTTTTCCAAGTAAGGTAATATTCACTTTCCAGGGATGCAGATCTCTAGGATTATTCAGCCTACCTCAATTCTTAATTATTTGGAAATTAAATAAAATACTAAATTCATAAATCAAGGAAGAGATCACAAAGTTGTCTGGAAAGTATTTCAGAGTGAAAACGACATATTAAAATTAGAGGGATGGAGCTTAAGCAGTTCTCTGAGGAAAATTTATATATGCAAACTCTCATATAGAAAAGAAACAAACTAAAATTAATAATTTAAGTTTCTACTTTAGAAAGTTTTTTAAAAGATAATAAAAGGATGATAATAAGGAAATATTATCAATAACTATACACATGAATGTGACAGCTTAGATGAAATGGATGAATTCCTTGAATGACAAAACCAACCTAGGCTTACTCAAGAAGAAATAAAAATTATTAGTAATCCAGAATGTTCCTGCAAAGAGAACTCCATGTGTAAATAACTTCATTGGTAAATGTAGTAAGCATTTAAGGAATAAATAGTTACACAAACACTTTCAAGAAGTAGAAAAAGAGGGACTGTTTCCCCAATTATTCTCAAGTCAACATTACCCTGGTATCAGAACCTAACAAAGACATAAGAAAAAATAACTATATTTTGACACAACATTGTAAAATGACTATAACTCAGTAAAAAAAAGTTAAAAAAAGGAAAAATAACTATAGATTCATATCCTTTATGAAAATAAATACAAAAATTCTCAGGAGAAGCAAGGTGGCGGACTAAAAGGATGCTTGTAGCTCACCCTCTCCCACAAATACACCAAAACTCAGATCTACGGACCCACTCAGCCAACCAGAGCACCTGCTGAACTCCAACAGAACATCGCCCTCTTCGAAAGACAAAGACGCCAAAAATCTGGTAGGAGAAAAGGGAAAAAGAAAGAAGAAAAAGCAAAACAGTGCAGGACCAATCCTGCGGGGAGGGAGCGGCAAAGGAGGACTGGCGCTCGTTCGCTGGGTCTCCCCTCTCCAATGGAGAGGCCAGTGGGACGGAAGGGGAGCCTCTGAGGCTCAGATCTGCCCCGGACACCCCTTGACAGATAGAACTGAGTTAAACGGGCACAAAGGGTCCCCGTGACACCCAGCCCGAGTCGTGAGCTGGCAGCTGGGGCCTGGACAGGACGCCCGAGCCAGGCGGAGGATGGGGACGGCTGCACTGAGGCAGCCCCGGGGGACTGCAGGGGGCTGTGCATCATGGCTGGAAGGGAATACAGAGCAGAACAACTTAGGTCTCCCATAAATTGCAAAATCAGCAAAGCAACATGGCTAGTGTGCCCTGGGGGGAGGGGTGCCTTAGCCTTTGTTGCCTCAAACCTGCACCGCCATTACTGGCGCTTCTAGTGAGAAGAGAGGCAGGGCGCAGCCACAGCCGCCATCTCCTCCTGTGCACAGCGCCTGGGTGTGGTGGGGCCGAACCCTCAATCTGCACCCAGGGCCTCTGCAACCTCCTAGGCAGGACTGAGACTTGTTTACAGCCAGGCAGATAGGATCTTTCTGCCCTGGCACCTCAGAGAACTTGAGCCACCAAGACAAACAAGGAGCTGAGATTTGGCACAGAGCGGGGCAAGGCCATTCTGTGGTCTTCCCCAAGCCTGCCTTTGGAGCATTGACCCAAGGCAGAGCGGGCAGCTGCACAGAGCAGCAGAGCGACTGGAGCCAGGAGAGGGTGGGCGGCCACCCCCATTCCTGGCAGGAACAAAGCACCTGACCATGGTGCTGGGAGGGGGTGCAATCCACCCACCTGCCTCCCCTCTGAGCGCAGCATCTGACTGCAGCATCGGGAGGGGGAGTGACCCGCCCACCCACTGCGTAAGAGCTCAGCTCCTGACTCAGTGTTGGGAGGGGGCACGATCTGCTAGCTTACAGCCACTGGGAGCAGCACAAACGAGGGTGCCAACGGAGGGCCTCTGGAAACAGCAAGCTGAGTTCACGAAACAGGAAGACATAAAAACCTCTCGATAAAATCGTTAAGAGCACACCGTCTCCAGGAGAACTAGATGACTGATACTCCTTAAGCCACAGTGCCAGAGAGAGATGAGCAATATGAAGAAGCAGAGGAACCACTCCCAATTAAAAGATCAAGAGAAATCCCCTGAAAGCACGATCAAGGAAATAGACATTGATGGCCTACTAGATCAAGATTTCAAAAAAGGAGTGATCAAAGTACTGAAGAAACTAAAAGAAATAGTGTTTAGAGATATAAAATATGTCAAAAATGAAATAGAAGCTATAAAGAAGAACCAAGTAGAATTAGTAAACTCGTTTGCTGAGATGAGAGCTGACCTAAAGGCTGTACAAAGCAGGCTAGATAATGCAGAGGAACGAATAAGTGACCTAGAAGACAGGACAACAGAAAGCACCCAATCAGAACAGCTGAGAGAAAAACAAATAAAAAACAATGAAAACAATATAAGGGACCTATGGGATAATATAAAGCATGCCAATCTACACATAATAGGGATTCCAGAAGGGGAAGAAAGAACAAAGGGGGTTGAAAAGGTATTGGAAGAAATCATGACTGAAAACTTCCCAAACCTAAAGTAATCAGATATCCAAGTACAGGAGGCTCAGAGGGTCCCAAACAGGAAGAACCCAAACAGACCTACACCAAGACATATCATAATCAAGATGGCCAGAGCCAAGGATAAAGAAATGATCCTAAAGGCAGGAAGAGAAAAACAAAGAGTGAGTTACAAGGGAACCCCCATAAGGCTCTCAGCTGATTTCTCTACACAAACACTACAGGCCAGAAGGGAGTGGCAAAATATATTCAAAGTCCTGAATGAAAAAAAGATGCAGCCTAGGATACTCTATCCAGCAAGGCTATCCTTTAGAATAGAAGGAGAGAGAAAGAACTTCACAGACAAGCAAAAACTAAAAGAGTTTAGCAACACTAAACCCATGCTAAAGGAAATATTGACAGATCTACTTTAAATAGAAAAGAAGCAGGATGCTACAAAAATGAGAAACTCGTAACTGGAAAGGAGATAACTGCCATGAATTACAAAAAGAATAAACACAAAATTGTAAAAGAAGACATCTAAATCATTAAGAGTGGGAGAGGGAAGCAAGGAAAGCCACTGTGGAAAACAGTATGGCGATTCCTCAAAAGGCTAGGAATAGACTTACCATATGACCCAGGAGTCCTGCTCCTGGGCATCTATCTGTCTACTTCAAAATGACACCTGCACCCCAATGTTCATAGCAGCACTATTTACAGTAGCCAAGACATGGAAGCAGCCTAGATGTCCATCAACAGATGACTGAATAAAGAAGATGTGGTATATTTATATGATGGAATACTATTCAGCCATAAAAACTGACAACATAACACCATTTGCAGCAACATGGGTGTTCCTGGAGAATGTCATTCTAAGTGAAGTAAGCCAGAAAGACAAAGAAAAATACCATATGAGATCGCTTATATGAGGAATCTGAAAACAAAACAAAACAAAAGAAAATATAAATACAAAACAGAAACAGACTCATAGACATAGAGTACAAACTTGTGGCTGCCAAGGGGACAGGGGGTGGGAAAGGACAGACTGGGATTTTAAAATTCAAAATAGATAAACAAGATTATACTGTATAGCACAGGAAAGAATATACAAGATCTTGTGGTAGCTCATAGCGAAAAAAATGTAACAATGAATATATGTATGTTCAGGTATGACTGAAAAATTATGCTGTACACTAGAATTTGACACAACATTGTAAAATAATTATTACTCAATAAAAAATTTAAAATAAAAAAAATTCTCACAAAAATTAGAATATTGATCCCAGCAATATTAAAAAGGGTAATATAGCATGAGTAATAAAAGGCCAGTAATGCAAGGTTGGTTCAAGATTTGAATATCAATAAATGGAGTTTATCCTTTTAAAAGAATAAAGAAGAAACATTTAAAACTTAATCAGTATAATTCACCATATTAACAGACTATGAGAGGAAAACCATAAGATCATCTCAATATATGCTGAGAAAAAAAAAAAACTTGTATTTTATATTTACCTATGTATTTTCCATTTTCAGTACTCTTTATTACTTGTGAAGGCAGACAACATCCACCTTGAATTTTTGAAGCTCACGGGTTGGAGCGAGGCTTGGAGTGCTGCTGCAAACCATGCCCATGGTTGCTTATTCTTTCACCCGGTTACATGGGGTGGCAGCTGGGATCTCAGTACCTGCAGTGCCTGCTGGCTGCTTCTCCAGCTTCCCCAGATCCTGTGCCAGGTGTGGAGGTAACTGAGGAGCTAGTAAATCATGCACCGCCAGTTTTATGGATAAAGTGTTATGATAACAAAGCTGTATGCTGTCTCTAGCTGCTTTCACACTGTAACAGCAGAGTGGACCACTTGGCCCATGCAGCTGAAAAGACTTAGTATATGGCCTTTTACAGAAAAAGGTTGCTAACCCCTGGTTTAGCTCCATGAGGAGGGGTCCCAGCTTCTTCTGCAGGACACTTAACATAGAAGTTGGAAGCTTGGAGTTGGTGTACAGCATAGTATTTTAGTCATATATATATATATATTCCTTTTCATATTCTTTTTCATTATGGGTTACTATAAGATACTGACTATAGTTCCATGTGCTATCCAGTAGAAACTTACTATTTGTCTGTTTTATATATAGTAGTTAGTATCTGTAAATCTCAAATTCTCAATTTATCCCTTCCCACCCCCTTTCCCTCCAGTAACCATAAATTTGTTTTCTGTGTCTGTGAGTCTGTTTCTGTTTTGTAAATAAGTTCATTTTGTGTCTTTTTTTTTTTTTTAAGATTTCACATTTAAGTGGTATCATATGGTGTTTTTCTTTCTCTTTCTGGCTTATTTCACTTAAAATGACAGTCTCTAAGTCCATCATGTTGCTGAAAATTGCATTATTTCATTCTCTTTTATGGCTGAGTAGTATTCCATTGTATGAATATACCACAACTGCTTTATCCAGTCATCTGTCAATGGACACGTTGTTATGTCCGTGCTGATGAGAGTTCTTGATGTTGTACCTGACCTTGGGCTTCCCAGGATCCATACTTCCCATGCTTTCTCCCATCTCTTCAAGGTCTCTGATGATTCCCAGGGTACCACAAGTTATTTCATGACAGTCATCCCATTAACTTCTAGTTCTCACTTCTCAAACAAAGTGGGCTCAAACGCCTTCCAGTGGTGATGTACTTCCTATTTCTCCAGGTCCCAGGGCATAACAAGTATCTTAAAAATCCAAATCATGTGGAAGCAAAACTCCAACATATACAAGTAAATATGAACAATCACTAGATAGATAAGATATTGTGTATTCTTTAAGAGCTTGATCTCTAGCCAAGTTGGTGTCCACTGCTTGTGTGTGTGTGTGTGTGTGTGTGTGTGTGTGTGTATAGAATCTCCAGTGTATATTTTATATGCATTCACCAGTAATTTGCTCTTGCTTTGGAATATGGTTTGCTTCCTACCAGGACCTGTTGGTGCTCATCTAGTCGCCATCCCTTTGCACTGAACTTCGGTGAGTCAAAGCTGTATGTGGTCCATTGTACAGGAAGAATATACTTCTCCCTTTGTGTTATGATCTGTTAGATGTGTTCCAAAACAGTAATATCTATTTTATATAGTTTTAGGTGTTCAGGTTCTGGCAGGGTTATTTTTATGTGTGTACTTGCTTGATTTACAGGTTTTTGATATGTAGGGCTAAAAGAAGAGACAGATGCTGGTTTGGCCAGGAAACATTCATGACTAATAGGCACCATGCTATACTTAGAATTGTTCCCTCATCCAACTCTTACTTTTTTTTTTTTTCATAAAATTAAGTTTACTGTGTCTGACTTTTGGTTCCTCCTTATGGAAACGCTGAAATTCTTATGTAAACAGAGTTTTCTGGAGTGCGTCTTCCACCAGTGTAACAGACATGTTCAGATATTTCTGAATCTTACTTTGCCAAGCTGGAAATAGACTAAAATTTTCTTTTAAGCACAATCAACTATGCAGAAAGTAAGTTTAAAATAAAAATAAAGCTTGATCAACACCTCCATGCTTATAATCAATCTACTTTTCTTCATGGTTAAAAAAGAACAGTTTTCTTTAGTTCTACTGTTTAGCATTTATATATCATGCCGTGTTTACAAAGAAATCTTTTAAAGCTTCCCCCCCTTTTTTTTCCCTAATTGAAGCCTTAGCCTTCAGTATTCTTATTCAACAATAGCCTTATCATTAATTCTTATTAATAGCCCATACTAAAATAAAACAAAGCAAAAATAATATTTTAAGTAAAAATAAACATTTTTAACATCATTTTTATTCCGTGAATTTGTTAGGCATTTCCTTTGCTTTGAAAATTACTGTTGAGGAAAATTCTCATGTTGAATAGACAGTATCCGTAGACTCAGGTTTTAGACACGTCTCCTGCCAAATTTAAATAATAACTAACATTTACCACTTAATACGTAACTACGGACACCATGTCTCAGGCGTCGTATTCTATGTATTTTATTCTAAGTACTTTATGTATTTTAACTCATCTTTGCAATGACCCTGTAAGGAAGGCATTATTAACATTCATATTTTTTGGATGAGGAAACGGACATAGGAGAGTTGTTGGGTAACTTGTTCCAAGTCAGAAATAAGTAAGATTATTATTTCTGAGCAATAGATGCTTAGAAATATGGGATTTGAACACAAGGCGTCTTCCTCTAGAAACCTTGAGCTTAATGTTATATGGCCACTCTCTTCATTTTAGTACTTAGAGAATACCTCATGTCCTTATTTTATAGTGATAAAATTTTTTTTAATGTGCATTATCATGAATAATGGATGGAAGATTTCCTGCTGAGCTGAATATCATAGTTGAGTATAGAAAGAAATACATCATAGCAAGATAATTTTTACAACTCAACTAAAACTTCCCTGAAATCCTATACTGAAATATACTGTCTTCCACCTTCTATTACTTTGTGTGTTTACTTGGTTATTGAAACCCAGAGTTGGGGTATTTAGCAAGTGATAAATAAATATTTGTTGAGAGTCTCATATTATTTTATTTTTTGCATTATTCAAAAAAGAGAAACAAAAATAAGTAAGTATAACAATTTTTTTTAAAAGCTGTAGTACCTGTCCTCAAGGTCCTTGCAATAATATTGAAAGAATAATACATAATAAAATGCAAGAATATGTGGAAATTGGAATTGAACCTAGCACCCTGTACAAAAAAGAACTATAGATGTAATCAGAAAATACATTTGCTATTCATCCTTCAGCAAGGTATCAAGAAACAATAAACCACACAAACAGAAACCTGCGGAACTTTCATTATCTGCGATAGATGTAATTAACCCTTTTTAGTCACAGTATGACACTTAAACGCTGATAGAGGTGGAGGGCTGGTTTGGAGGGATTTGATGTTGGAATGGCTCCTACTTTCCATTACAAAATAATTTGGGAAATTCCCTAAGAAACTAATTTTCGGACTACTTAAATGAATTGTCAAAATGTGTTGGAATAATACATATTCATCTATTGATGTTTAAATTCATTTTCACTATGTGCTTGTAAACTATCTTAATCATTGTAGAAAGAGTAGTAGACAAAACACACAAAGCCTGTGCCTTTGTGTATCTTACATTCTGGTAGGGAAAGTAGGAAATAAACCAATAAAAATATATTATATGATGTAAGATGGAATATAAACAATACATGATGTCAGGTGGTGTCTGGGGCCATGGTGTAGGATGCAGGGAGAATGGATAGCTTATTGGAGTTTATTGTTTAGATGGGGTTCTCCAAGGGCTTTGTGAAGGGTGGTATTTGAGAGAGACCCAAATGAGGCGAGAGACCATGGGATGGTAGTATTTGTGGGACATAGAATTCCAGGCTGAAGGAATGGCAAATTCAAAAGTCTGAGACTGGAGTATGCTTGGCATGTTGGAGGAATAATGAAGAGGTCAATAAGATACTGGCATACATGATGTTGTAGAAGAATGCTTATTGAAATGAGGAATGTTTTTGATAACTACGTAAAACATAAAAATACAACATAGTATGCATATTAAGTATAATGAGTTGCTAAGTATAAAAGAAAATAAAACTATAGCACAATAAGCGTCTTATGTGTAGATGTAGAAATATGTAGCTGTAAGTGAAAGACTGTACATATAGTAGACATGCCATTTACCAAGTGTTATCGATTATTATCCTGCTGTATGTGACATTTTTCTTCTTTGCTTTTCTGTATTTTATTAATCGTGTGCATGATCATTATGCACCTATTACTTTAAAATCTTAGCTTAAAATTTATTTAGTTAACACACTAGAACTTTAAGAGCTTATTCTACGAAGTCATTTAACCTCTGCTTTGACGTTTACAAGTGGTTTTTCACATGACATCAAAAACAATTAGAAATAAAGTATAAATTTATAAAGCTAAAGTCAATTAGATGACTGAAAATGACAGAATAGAGAAAGCAAATGAATATACTGGGTGATAAATACAATAAATAAGTCTACAAATTAGAGAAATTACTTATCAGGTAAAAGCCAGACATGGACTGGAGGATGATGTAATGAATCTAGTAAGGAATGATCCTGGGGGCTTAACAATCTAGAAGAGGTATACAGCATTTTGATGGATAATTAGGCAGAACCTTGACATGATTGCTGATATTAGCTTAATAGCAATGCAAAGTTAATGAAACATTTAGCAGAAATTTAACATCCATTCATCATTATGTGTTACATTTAGTCAAAGGCGTTTTGAAAAAGAACCTTCCATGCTTTCAAACGGGAAGTGTTTTACAAGGGAGAGTTAAATCCCCAATATTTTGAAGGCCATCAAATGTATTTCTTTTATTCAGACACATAAGGTTGGATTATAGAAAAATAAGGAAAGCTTTAGCCTTAGTGAAATAGCTTTTTATCAATCAAGCCAGGAGGAACAACAGAATGTTTTCAGTGTTTGTTTGCTTGACTTGTCACCAGTAAGTTTTGCATAAAATAAAGACATCAGCGTGTACCTGTAATCAGGGTGCCTTTGAGTCAGGACACCATTCTCAAAAATGGAATTTTATTTTATAGCAGAAATAGACAACTGGAAGTTAAATGGTCCAGACTCCTTTCTGTTTGTGCCATTAGTTTTGTTTATCACCTGAGGCACAACAATTTTATTATCTGTTAAATGAAGAAAGTAGCGCTAGCCTCTGTCACACAGAGAGAAAACGGTGATGACCATTTAATCCTGCAACATGCATCAGTGAAAAATTAGTTTTCATCTTTATAAATAATGAAGTTTTTATGTGGCTCTCCTGTCTTGAAATATACCTGTAGCCTTTCTTATAATGAGTATGTTCATCCTCATAGCTGTTTGGAAGAGATGAACACAAAGCAATAAATAAACATTTGTGTGGGTATATATACCAGGTACCATAAATGTCGCCCCCCCCCCACTGGTGACTTTTCTCTTATTTGCTTTTTTTGTATTTTATGAATTTTAGGCATTTCATATGTATCATCAAATGTATTAATAACGCCACTTTATGTAAAGGTAGCAGAGGTGCAGATGTAACCTGTAAAGGGTGTGTGTAGTAGACACAGCTGCCACCCCTCCCCTGCCTGTGCTGTTTTCACCTGCTCATCAGGTGCATGCTGTGCATTGTTGGTTGAACTTCATTACAGCAGTGTTGTGACTTTCACATTCAGCCTCAATATTAGAGCTGCGCAGTTCTTGTATCTTCCCCCGTAGTGTAGAAAGGTCACTGCCCTGGGAGTCTTACGGTTTTGGTTTGCTTCTTGTCCTTTTATTTACTAGGTAACACAGCTTTTTTTTTTAATTCTTTTTTTATCATCTCTAAAAAATACCTGATAAAGGGTTTTTATATGGGACTGAATAGGCTAGTCTGTGTAAAGTCAGCTTTCAAAAGATGAAACATTTTCCAAATGTGTTGGTAACTAAAATGTCAAAATTTTAAAACTTGATTTGCTGCTATGTTCACAGCTCTTTTCTGTGTTATGCAGGATGAAGAAATAGGAAGTAAGGTCCCATCCAAGATATAGTTTATGATCTGGCCAATGAAACAGTATGATACAGTAAGAGAAATAATACACACGTGAGGACAGCATTTGAAAAAAAATCACAATGCAAGAGTAGAAGGAAGGTCAATTGGTAATCAGTGTTCAGTAGACGAATGATGGTACATGGGCAGTAAGTGTTGTAAAGCTAATAGGGGGAAATGGACTCTTGGGTGAGAGGCATCTGTTGGACCTTGTGGCATTGGATAGGCAAGGAATATGCAATTTAAGGCTTTGCATGCAAAGGAAGGCTTACAGTATTAGAATGGCGGCAGTTAAGAATAGAGGATGTTAATTGGGCTTTTCAGTTCTATCTATATATGTCAAGGCTTAGAAGTGGTAACATAGTTTTTTAAGAAAAATTAGGTAGTTCTAAATTAGAAACCTGTCTTTTTAATGACTTAAAAATCTCAATCTGTGTTTTCAAAAGATTATTTGTTAACAGATGACTTTAGCAAAAAATATAACGAGTTAATGTATTTCATGAAGATCAATTTTACATATATTCCTTTCATGTCAGAGCTAAATGAAGGAAGCTGAGTGGAGAAAACTAAGAAAGGAAAGAAGAGTGAAAAAACAAAATTAAAAAAAAAAGCCACTGTTGTATTTCGCTAAGGGTATTGTATCAGGTTTGTGGCATTTGCAAGTAATTTAAAATAGAATGAAATACCTATATTGAGTATCTGAAAAAAGAATAACGATCTATCGAACACCTTCAGGAACTCCTCTTCTCCGTCTGCTGTAGGTGAATGTAAGATTTCCAAGGAATAGCAGAACGGGGTTGGACTGAGACACAAAATGAAACTGTGATTGATGAGGATGAGGAAATGCAGAAGAAAGATGTCAGTGGAGAAAACAGCTGATCTTCATTCTGGAGTGTTGAAATTTCATTCTCTGAAAGAAGTGGCTTGAAGTGTCAGAGGCTATGTCCCAATGAGAATAAAAGTGAGAGAGAACGATATTTACTAGGTTTTTTGAAAACCTGCAATAGTTTCATTCATTTGTTTTTATTGAGGTATGGTCAGTTTACAATATTGTGTCAATTTCCGGTGTACGGCACAATGCTTCAGTCGTACATATACATACACGCGTTTGTTTGAACCAGAATCTTTTCTGGACAGCCAAGCTCTCTCCTTTCTGGCCCACTTCCAGTTCCAGATGATTCAGCAGCGCCAATGTTGATGGAACGGTGTCGCATAGCGTCTAGCATAATGCAAAGTACAGACTGGCCAAGCATGATAAATATTGATGGTGGTGACGTGAGACGATGATAAATTTCTCTTTCTACTTCCTCTCTTGTTAGTCTCATTCTGTCCTTCTCATTTCAAGCTTCCTGTCTTTTCCATGCAAGTCGAATATCCATGGTGATTTAATCACCTTGCCTCCTCACTCCTACAGAATGCTGTTCTTTACGTTTTTATTTACAGTTTGATTTAGGAGTATATTTTAAAGATTTATTTGCACAGTGCATCGAATTTTAAATAAAACATGCAGCGAAACTCTACACTGTATCTCTAATATTCAAGTTATATCATTAATTCATTAGGTTTGTCACTGACATGAATTATACAACTGACTTCTCGAGTCATACAGCTGATTTGAATCCATATTTTACCCTTTGAACATAAATATCTCTATTAATAATAGCAGTTTGTTTATAAGAACTGGGTTTTCATGTTAATCTGTAGTCTTCCTAACTATATTCTTTATTCCAGTGTCACATTCAGAAATGACGAGACCGTTACAGATTGATATTCTCACAAGTTATTTTGCTGCTGTCCTTCATTCATTCATCCAGCCATGCATTCAGCATTCATGAGGTATCCCCTACATAGCATGCTGGACACTGGGATCATGATTATACTGAAAACCATCCTAGTTCCTGTTGCTATGTAGGCTGCTGGTATTAAAATACAAGAGACAGACAGTAGTGGTAATAGATCTGGACACTTAGGGCCCCTACTTTAATCCCTGGGGTTTTGTAGAGGGTCACACTCAGGTCCTCCTTTGGCTCTGCCCCTCCTAAAAGGGTGAGGAAAATACAGGGTCAGGTTCATGGACCCAATTGCCTCATACAAAGGAGACCATACTTTAGATACCTGGGACCCCAATATTCCCTGCTCATAGGACCTCAAACTCTGCTTCCAAAGCCTATTGCAGACCTGGATCAATGCTCCGAGAGTTCACCAAGCACCCCGTGCTGTTCACGCTCCTAGGCCTGAGGGTATCGCAGGTCATGGATCTGCCTTGGAGGTCCCTTGTGGTGCTGGCATGATTGGAATTGGAAAAAGAATGAGGTAGATCATTGGCCTGGGGCCTTTATTTATTTTCTGGTCCCAGGCTCTACAAATGGGTAATAAATAATAGAATTTATGTATAGATGCGAACATAATAAAATCATTAGAAACTGATATTATGTAAAGATAAGGTTAATTCGTAGCTGGTCTGTGGTAGCTTTATGCTCATGTCCAGGGATGACAGAAGTCTGGCACTGCCTTGGCCAAGGAAGGGATGCAGTGGATTAAACAGTGATGTGTGATGTGCCACATAAAGTTCAAGTCTCCCCTGGAAGCATCTTATAACATCTTATTTACATTGTTTATGAAAATTGTACTGATTGATATTTGGTACCTGTTTTAACTAGTTCCACAAACTGGCTATGTGGCGAGTAGAAGGATAGTTAACTTGTGCCTTGAGACAGGAGTATCTCGCATGGATCGTGGCGGTTTGTAACCTGAAGAGGAAGAGGACAGGGATTAAGGCAGGTTTCCCAAATGCCCAGAGCAACCAAGAAAAGGCCCTGGAACCTGCTTCTGGATCTATCAGCTTACACTGATGTTCACCGGTGTGTCCTTATCCTTGCTGTGTTACAAACGTTACCTTTAGTAAAGCCTTAGATTAGCATATCCTATAGAATCTTGTGATTTTCAATAATCTGACTCATGCAGATGTGAATGCAATTTAAAAAAACATAGATCTAGTTAGGTAAAAGATAATGGGAGAAATACAAACTAATTTGGTTTGGGGGCCACGTAAGGCCTCTCTGAGGAGAGGGTATTTAATCTAAGACATTAAAGCATAGAATTTAAGTACCTTCATGCGGAGACTGGGAAGAATGTTCAGGAAAAGGAAAGAACAATAGACTGTTTGGAGGCCAATTGAGAAGTGTTTTTGCTCTGTTTTGGTATGGAAGATAGACTGATCCAGCAAGTTGAATTTCCAAAAAATAAGCTCTAACATCTTTTTGTACTTCAGGCATTAGTATCTGTACTCCAGAAAGGGGACACATAGTTCCTGTCTAGGTCATCTGAAGTGAGAACAGCTGCCAGCGTCACCTGTCAGTTCCTTGTCGAGGTGGTGAGAGGTGAACAGGACATGGAGCAAGAACTCACTTAGGAAGCTGAGGCCTGTCTGAAAGGGAGCACAGGAATATCTCGTACCTGGGTTCATTTTTTAAAGGGTTGTTTTGAAGTTCACGTAAGAGCAGTGCCTCTCCTGCACATTGAAGAGTTTATTAGGTCACATCGTGCCCTGCCCCGAGAAGATTTTATTAAAGTCTGATGTAAATAATTTCCAGTCTTAAAGAATTTTTTAGTTGTGATGTAATGATGTGACAGAACATTCTAGAAATACACTAAATGTTACTGTCATAAACATCATATGCCTTGTAGCATTCAAGCACTTTCTTAAGAGTGCTATAATAATAAGAGTTCTTAAGTGGCTTCATTTAGATACCTATCAGAACACAAACTAAATTTTTCTTTTTCTAAACTTACTGTCCTGATTGGAAATAGCCCAGGAAAAAATAAAAATAAATAGTATTACATAGCACAGAAAGGTACATAGCAAGAGATTGACCATTAAGGCTGTGCATAGAGTGTAAAGATGAAAATGAGTAAGTCAAGGTTCTCCACAGAAGCAGATCCAGAAGATACATATGTCTACAATCAGATTTATAATAAGGATTTGGCTCACACAATTATGGACCTGGGAAGTACTGTGATCTGTTGTCTGCAAGCTGGAAACTCAGGAAAGCTAGTGGTTTTGTTCCCAGCCAGAGAGCTGATGCGGTAGATTCCAGTCCCAGTCTGAAGTTCTGAGAACCGGGAGTGTCTAGCATAGAAGATTGATATTGATATCCCAGCTCATCCAGTCAAGCAGAGTGTTATTTCAACATTGCTCTGCCATTTTGTTCTGTTCAGTATCTCAGTGGATGAGACGATGACCACCCACATTGGGAAGGCCATCTGCTTTCCTCAGTCTGCTGACTGATATGTTAATATCTTTCACAGACACAGAAGTAATGTTTAACCAGATATCTGGGCATCTCATCATCCAGTCAAGTTGACATATAAAATTAACTACCACAAGTCTATCTCTTGTCAACTTGACACAATATGCGGCTCCTTCAACCAGACCTAATCTCGAAATAAAGACAATAACAAGATCAAAATTCTCCTAACCTTATACAGCTATGCTGTGCATGACCAAACATGCAGTCAGTCTTTCACGGAAGAGGAGGTCTGTAAAATTCTTGAATAATGTTTACTTTTCTGCTTGATATCTCATAACTTAAATACCATGATATAAAATTAGCAATACTTAAATACTATGGTATAAAGTCAATAGATCTTATATGATAAGGGAATATGAGAAGAAAAAAACAAAAATATCTGTTATAGATGTATACATTTGTTTTTATATGTGCATTTATATTTGTATATAGTTGTATTTATATACATGTATTTGTGTGTAGAGACACACACATGGTTATAACCAAATAAGGAGGAGTAGTCATGACAATTACAGTTCTTGTTTCTGTAACTGGCCATGCAGTTGTAGCTAGACCATCTATTCCGTATACCCTTGGCCTTCTGTGAGCGCCTCAGCTGGACATGGTCCTTACCTGGCGGAATTACCTACACTTGCATTCCTGAAGGATCTGGCTCGTTAGTTGTCCTGCCTGGACTGGGTTCTTACAGTTTTCCATTGACATTAATTACAGGGCATGGATAATACTAAGAGACATCCTATGAGATACACAAGTCAGATAACCTCTTACCTTACTTCAGTTAAGGAATAATTTCCCGTTGGTAGTCAGGGTCAGTCAGGTCAGCCAGCACAGTAACTCCCTTGTTTGCCTGTTGATTCAGATTTATGATGAAACCAAACTGGCTGGGTTTCAGTCTTAACTTCTAGTGCAACAGAATCATTGTTGTGTCTCCTGGTGGAAGCATTCTCTCTCTGGAAGTGAGACCTCTAGGCCAGCAGAGCATAAAACCACTGAAACAGGAAGCAGCAATTTTGCTAATGAGTTCCTAAGAATTATAATAATATGAGAATAATGCCACTTTCATTTCTACCCATTGAGTCTGGACCTGGGAATCTGGCTGTGGGAGAAATAGCCCCATATATATTGGGTGCTGATTTAGAGCATTTATAGCCTTCCGGAGAGCTTTACCCCCACCCTGCAAGGTATGCCACCTATCTGTGCTATAACTGAGTCATCAAAAGGCCATTCCATCATTCTATCAAACCAGCCTCTTCAGGATGGTGTGGGACACGATAAGACTGGTAAATTTTGTTAGCCTGGGCCCATTGCTGCACTTTATTTGCTGTTAAGTGAGTTCCTTGAGCAGAAGCAATGCTATGTGGAATACCATGATGGTAGATGAGGCTTTCTGTAACTAATTGTGGCAGAAGTATTGCATACAGGCAAGGCAAATCTGTATCTACAGTATGTGTCTATTCCGGTAAGAACAAAATGCTGTAGCTTCCATGATGAAAACCATCCCGTGTAATCAATGTGCCACCAGGTAGCTGACTGAGCATCCCAGAGAATGGCGTGACAAAAGGGACTCAGTGTTGTTCTCTACTGTTGGAAGACTGGGTACCCAGCAGTGGCTGTAGCCACGTTACCTTGGTGAGTAGAAGTCTGTGTTGCTGAGCCCATGAGTAACCTCCATCCCTGACACCACAGCAGCTCTGTTCACAAGCCCATGGGGGGATTACAAAGGTGGCTAGAGATAGGCTGACTGGTATCCTCAGAACAGGTCATCCTATCCACTTGATTATTAAAATACTACTCTGCTGAGGTCTCCTTTGGTGAGTGACCTTGGGACACAAATATCTTCAGCTTTCTTACCCATTCAGAGAGGTCTATCTATGTACATCTTTTCCACTGTTCTTTGTCACTAATTTTCAGCCATTTTTCCTCCATGTCTCTGACTATCCAGCCAAACCATCGGCCGTTGAATGGATTAGTATATAATTACATATCTGGCCATTTCTCCTTTCAGTCAAATTAAGCAACCAGGTACACTACTTGAAATTCTGCCCACTGGGAGGATTTCCTCTCACTATTCTCCTTTAAGATTGTCCCAGAGAGGGGCCGTAGTGCTACAGTTGTCCTTTTTTTTTTTTAAAAAACAAGGTAATAAATGCTGTTTATGACTTCTTCAAATTTACTTACTGCTCCAACATATTAGTATCCTGTGGTGCCTGTATATTGTGCAGAACCATTGGTGAACGAGGCCCAAGTCTTCTCTTTCTTTGTCAACTAATCATAGGGAACTCCCCCTGAGGCCATGAGTGCAGGCTGGGAGAGAGAAGGCAGTGTAGCAGAATTGGGAACCATTGGCATTTGGGCCACTTCTTCATGTAACTTACCGGTGCCTTCAGGGTCCTTGCACCTAATCGTGTATGTATCACTTGCATTTAATGATGGAGTCTACTGTGCATGCCTGACTTTAAGGCCTGGTGGGTCAGATAACATTCATTTCATGGTGGGCAGCTCAGTTTGCATGGTAGTTAGGTGGCCCATATTTAGACATTTGGCCTCTGTTGAGGTCCAGTAGCAGGTAAAGAGCTGTTTCTCAAAATGAGAGTAATTATCTGCGGAGGATGGCAGGATTTTGCTCCAAAATCCTAAAGGCCTGAGCTGGAGTTCATTTACGGGAGCTGCCCACTGACACTTCAAGCACCACTGGATCTGCTGGATCATGTGGCTTCAGGGTCTAAAACAGCAGCCTGGACCTGCTGTTGTTCTGTTCCGGGCCAGACTCAAAACTAGCAGCTCTATAGTTCACTTGATAAATGGGCCAGCGTAAGACACCAAAATGAGAAATGTGTTCGCTAACAGAATCTGAAGAGGCTCACCAGGCATGTGCCTCTCTTTTGTAGGTTGTAGGAGGGGGAGAGAGGCAACATATTATTCTCCACCTTGGAAGGAATATCTCAACACACTCTGTGACCCCCTAGAAATGTCACTGAGGTAGAGCCCCCCTACATTTTTCTTGGATTTACTTTGCATTCTCTGTCATGGAAATGTCTTACCAATAAGTCTAGAGTAGTTGCTACTTCTTGCTCACTAGGACCAGTCAGCATAGTATCATCAACGAAATGGGCCAGCATGAGGTCTTACAGAAGGGAATGGTGGTCAAGATCCCTGCAAATAAATTATGGCAACACGGCTGGAGAGTCAGTATGACACAGTACAGTGGAGGTGTATTGCTGGCCTTGCCAGTTGAATGCACATTGATTCTGGTGGACCTTATTGACAAGGATGGAGAAGAAGCCATTTGCCAAATCAAAAGCTGCATACCAGCTACTAGGGGATGTGTTAACATGCTCAAGCAATGAAGCCACCTGTGATAGAGCCACTGCACTGGAGTCACTGCCTGCTTAAGCCTGTGATTCTCCACTGTCATTCTCTTAGATCCATTTGTCTGTGGCACAGGGCACACGGGGAGGTGAATGGGGATGTGATGGGAATCACCCTCCCTGCATCATTCCAGTCTTTGATGTTGGCGCTAATCTCTACAGTCCCTTCAGAAATGTGGTGATGCATTAGGTTTGCTGTTTTCCCAGTACAGGCAGTTCCAGTGGCCTTTCTTATCCTAATAGCCCTCCCTCCACAGATCAGGGAACCAATGTGGGGATTTTGGCAGCTGCTGAATTTATCTTTTCCAATTATACAATCAAAGCATGGGGAAATAATCACAGATAGGGTTGAAGGACCCACTGAGTCTACTGTGAGATGGACCTAAACTAAAACTGTTGACCCTCTGACCTCCCTAAGCCCCTACTCTGACTGTAGGGTCCAGTGAGATTTGGGATTCTTTTGGAACCAGTGTCAGTTCAGAGCCGGTTTCCAGTAGTCCCTGAAGGAGCTGATTGTCTCCATTTTTTCAGTGCACAGTTCCCATGTAAAAGACTATTGCTGCTTTTGCAAAAGACTGGATGAAAGACTAACAGTGCAAAATTTTAATAGTATTTCAGAGTCCTTCTTCAGAGGAACCCAGCTTCATTCAAGGGGTTCTGGGTCTGCTAACTAGCTCACTTCTGGGAATCGAATGAGGTACTGCGACTCTCTCATTTTATGATTCAGGTTAGACTTTTGTTCACTTAACCAAGAACCTTTTTGCTTATACAGATCACATAAGAATTTAGTAGATTCTGCTCTATTTTACTTGTAGGAACACCATGATCAACTAGGCAGTGCCACAGGCCAGCTGTAGTCAGTTTATTCTGATTGCTGCTTTGACTGTATTCATTTTGGTAATCACACCTACCTGGCCTTTGGTGGGGGCGTGCCACCACGTGACCATGTGGCCCCTTCTACGCCAGGAAGCAATTACGCCCTTTGCATTTAAGTTTCCTGAGTCAGTGGCTGCAGCTCCCACTCTTAACGTTTGGACGACAGAGAGGAACAATCACGGTGCTCTTTAGGGATACTGGGGCTCCCATCCTGAATTTATTTCTGACAGTACTGGTGAAAGGTACATTTTCTGGACCATCTCAGCATAGGTGAGTAGATCTTTATTTAATTTGGTAACCTTCAAGGAAGCTCTAGGCCCTGAGAAATGCATGCATGATTTTTTTTTAACACCATATGTATGAACTATTAAAATTAGCTCTTTTGTTTGTAAGATAGTGGGGCTCCTGTGATAGTTACATGAGGAATTCGACTACCTTTGACCTTTCCAAAATCTCTTCCTTTTATTCGATGACTGTTGAGGCCCATTGGGCAAGTTTGGCTGGTTTGCTTTATTTTTCCTTTAGTTACTTTATGTCTGTTCTCTAATTCCGAATCAGTGTACCAGCTGAGAAGAATTCCTTGCTCATGAAGATTAGAAATGCCGTGAGTTTTGTTTCTGAGAGTTCTGAGGCTTTTTCAAGGATCTATATGTTTTCTCCAGTCCTCGGTCTGGAGAGGTTCAGGTTGTTTTGTTAACAACAATTGTGTCATTAGAATCTGTCACATTTATAACACAAGAACATTCATCATTTCCCACCCACTGGCCCTCTTACATTTTCTCTTTAGGCTTCAGAAATGGAGGAAGGGAAATCTCTTCTATTAACTAGCCTTCCAGTTACTTTTTTGGATGAAGGTTCTCACATACAGAAGTCTTAGGCTGATATCTTTTACTGCAGATGAGTCATTACTCTCCTGCTACGTTTCTCTCCTGTATACTTTAGGTCTGTCTCTGATGCTCACTAAAATGTACACTGTAGCTTGCATCATAGTTGTTAGAGGCATACTATATGTCTTGAGTTGAAAGAAGAGAAATCAATTCATCTCTGGGATCTGCTTCTGTTCTTGTCCGTTTCCAAATATGATGCAACAGATGACTGTCTTTGGATAATTCACTTTCACTGATATGTACCAGGAATCATTCTATGTTTGTTTCCTTTGTATTGATTCAGCTTTCAAAAGAGATTTGTTTTTATTTGTTTGGTATCAAGGAGACGACATTGTAAAGGCTGGTCATCTTTGGATTCTTAATATTGTTTTGTTTTGTTTGTATGAACCATTATTGATAATTAATAATCTTAATAACTTCCTAATTAGTCCAAAATGAATTTTTATGTTAGTAGAAAAATTTCAAATTGATAGCCTTTTGAGATAAATATTAACTTACGACAATATATGTTTATACAGATTATATAAGATTTAAGATAGCTTTTGCTCATTTATGGGCGTTTGTTTTCAGTATAGTTCATTTAATCAGATTATGGAAATGAAAGTTTGGAATTATTTTGGAATATTAAAGCAATGCTTTTTTACATTCATCTTTAAAAATTCAGTATTTTTTTAAAGAAGCAACAAAATATTTGTACTTCTGTAATCATATCTGAATATCTTGAGGTTTGAGTAATGGAGCAGTAATTTCTGCCCTGTGCATCTAATGACACCAGCCTGAGGCCTCCCTCCTAACAATGCATGAAGTATTTGTCCCATAACTTATATTCTGCAGTCTTACTGCTTTGTTTCTCAATATATTTTGGTTGTACCTCCATTCACCAGAAACACTATAGACGCTGAGAAAACTTTGTTCCTTGACATTATTCCTACTTGAATCTGCTTTGGCATGTTTAAATATTCTCCACAAGGAAATTTAGATAGGGTGGACAGTGAAAGAAAGAATGGTTTTAGCAAACAGAATATTTTGTCATAAATTGCCCTCTCTTAGTGCAGAGCGTGGTAGCAGTAGTAAATGAGAAGTGAATTTAGTTAAAAAGGGGAGGTGAAAGTAGTCGTTCTAATCAAATTCTGTCGTAATTTCTCAGGTGTCTGGAATTTATGACACACCATTCAGCAAATCTCCAGTGATACATTTCTGTAACAGGAGTTGTAAATCCACTGGCAGTTTCATTAATCAGACAAAGAGCTGTGCAGTTATTGAAATCACTCGTCAAATAATTGCCAACTTGCCATGCAGTGACATCACTCCTAAGAGAAGTGCTTCAACAATTGATGATATAGCCCTGGTTAGCATTTGTGGCACTGAAAAATCATTGTTGGGCATACCATGGTTCTGAGGAAGCAATTCCTGGAATTCTTTGTCCTCATAAGCAAGATTTAAAAAGTGGCGACGATCAATACTTTGTTTTACATATGAGGAGAAATGTGCAGGCATTGCACCCATCCCTCTTCATATGGTGGTTAACTATTAAGCTATTAAAAAAAATTAAAATGTGGCCAATTTAATTGCTTTGCTATTTGTTGAGTGCCTTTTTAAGCATGTAAACTTAAGCTGCTAAGGAGTTGGGGGAAGTATATAAAATAAATAAGACAGGACACCTCCTCCCAAGTTCACATCTTACTCTTCCGAGGATGATCTGGTACAATGGAGTAAATGCTGTTGTAAAGATTTGTGCAAAGTTTTAGGAGATCAATGATGAAGAAACCGACGCTGAGGATGACAATGATGGAGAGTCAGGAAAGTTTCCCAAAAGAGCTAGACTTATATTTAATCTTAAAAAATAGAGGAGGAGGAGTCCAAAGATAGAGGAAAAAACATTAAGTAGTTAACTGGGAAGATGACTGGAATGGGAATTAAGATGTGGGTGTTTCACCTCAACTTTTGATACTTTGAGTAAATCAGTTTATCACTTTGCACCTTGATTTCTCACTTTGTATTTTATGGTGAATTCTCAGATTAAAATTAAAAAGTTGAAAGCAATAAAGTTTTTATGGAAGGAAAAGCTGGGGGGGAACCCCAATACATTTATAATGTATTTTATTAATAATTGTTATATCTTGGAAAACTACAAAGACAGAATTTTGATATGCTTCTAATAGTTAAAAAGCAAAGTCATGTGTCACAGTCATATTTATGTGAGCTATAATACTTTTCTACAGTTATTCCTTTTAAATATTTCATGTATACTCTTAGCACATGATTTAGATTTGCAAAGGACCACAGTTATCTCCAATGAATTAAAGACATAATAGTAAAATACATTGAGCAAATGCCAAAATACTTCATAAAACTTATCATTGCCACCTCCTCTTTTCAGTCCATTCCTTAAGGTCCATATTACTTTCTTAATACTTTGAGTCTGATAGTAGTAATATAAATATAAGGAAAAACTACCTTATACTGCAACTTACTTCATGGACTTGGTGATTCAGGATGTTGTGCATTTTGAATATATGTTAAGGCCAATGGTACATGTGTCCTTGTATCACGGGGTTAATGGAGTCTTTTGATTATCTGTTAGTTTTAACATATCAAATTGCTTTCCGTAAAATACCAGTGGAGTTTTCATGTGTTTGTATATAGACAAAACAGTCAGGTGAAGCATCCATGATGTGATTACGTCTCCAATTTTAGTTTCACTTTAGAGCATACATCATTAGCGTAAGCTGAGACAGTAAAATTTTACATAAAAATTGTGAATTTTACAGCTGAATACTACTTGAAAATGAGAAGTTATAGCAAAATATGGTGGAATATTGTAGCGAAATGTTCTTTTTCAAGAATGCTACTCAAGTGGCCGGCGTTGATATCCACTTGTTTTTGGACTATTATTAATAGTTTATCAGTTTTGTATATTCATGATAAATGTTTTAGTAAAATACTTGGCATGTCTCAATAGTGTTCACCTCAACATTATGTTTATTGAGTCTAGCTATGCCTGGTATGTTGTATTACTGCGTCAAATGAGGAATTAACATCAAAATTGTATCAAATATCAAGTCTGAGTAGCTTTGTCAGTTCAATCAGATTATTGTGCTGAGTGGAAAAGGAGTTATAGTCTTATTTCTGTTGTATACACTTGAAAACCTGAAATATTATTTTGCTAAACTCCTTACTTAGTTTTCCTTTTTGGTCTCATTCAGTAATAGAGAAATACACTGTTAGTTAACAAATTGGCGGATGAAATTTTTTCAGTTTGATAATGAGGTCACTTAAGAGCAGGGTGTGATTACTTGGTAAATCACTTCACTAAAAGGTTGTTAATGACATGACTTTTCTGATCACTGTCAAACTTCTGACAAAGGTGAACTGAAAAGAAAAATGCATTCCTTAAACTGAATTATCCTTAGATTCGATTGAGAGCAGAGTATTGAGAGAAGTAGGGATTCTTACTGTTTTTTGTAAAGCCCACTTAAAAATGATTGCTCTTTATATTTGAAATCTGTACTTTTTTTTTTTAAATTAACTAATCAAGTTTTGTGACATATTTTAAGCAGCAAAGCATTGTGAATTGTAAAGGTTTTTTTTTCCCCCTGAAAGTGCTTAGACACAGTCAGTCTTCATCAACATTTCCTTTATTCCAGAAGGGCTAAAAATGGACAAATATGAGAGAAAAAAATTACAAGGTAATGCCATGATTAAAAAAAAGAATACCTGTGTTGAAACTTAACCCACCGTGGAAGTCTAAAGAAGTGGTCTAGCTACCAGTTATTGTGAGCAGTTCCTTGGGCAGGTAAATGCAATATAAGTTTCTTGAATTTTCTTTTCTTTTTTTTTTTTTCAGGGAAGTAGGCCCCTTATCACTTTAGAAAGAAGAATCAATCATTTTGCTTATTCCTTGCCTCTGAATTGAAATCATATGATCTGTGGATGAATGAATACACATCTTACTTCCTTTTACTAAAAGTTGATCTTAACAGAAAGTATAAAAGAGCCTAATTGCAATATCCGGGAGAAGGAAGAGCCTGCTGTGGATAGATTTGAATCTGCTTTATTTTGTAGAATTGTCTCAGCAGCCACACCATATGAAATGTTTCACCGCCTTTTGCTTAAGTGAATAGAGCAAGACCAGTGCATGCAATTTGTTGCAAACACAGGTCCGGTCCGGGCAAGCTCTTCATCGCTCCATCCATGCTTTTCACGGAGGTTCCTACCATCTAATCCTTTGCCTAGACTTTGAGCTTTTAAAACACAAAACTTCCTACTGCACAACTGACATTTTGGATAACTTCACTGATTAATCATTCAAGCTTTGCTCATCTCAAGAGCTCATGTCTTGAAACAAATATAAACCTGTAATTCTTTCCAAAAGGACAGTAATCCTCCTTAGGGTGACATCATTATGAACATGCCATTTTCAATAGCCCATGGTAAAAAAAATAGGATGTTAAGCCTGACGTTGTTTGGATTTGTTAGTCTCTCAATGAAAATGAAGTTTTCTTGGTGAGGTTAATGTATGTATCTTCATGAAGTTTGTATGCTTTGTCTCAGCACCAAAAGTACATACTCCATTTCAAAGGACAAAAGAAAAAAGGATTTTCTAATTCAGTGCCTTTTTTGTGTCACTGAAAGTAAGGACTAGAACCATCTTGTTGCAATGCTCTAGTTTTAGTGTTATCCCCCCTTGACTTGTGTGCAAAAGATAGCAGATGCTTTGGGTGTTTGGAGCACACCTGGTTTTTATGCAAAGAAAATGTGTAATTTGGACTATCAAGTGAATAATTAATGTCAAATTAATTCAAGATGCATTCTAAAAAATCATGTGAAATTCCTTGCTTTCTCTAGGAACTGCTGAAGTAGGCATCTTTATTTTGAGCGTTTCCCCCATTCTCACTGAAAAATTCCACTCAAAGATAAAGCACTTGCACTGATTTCTCCTAAGAAAAAAACATTATATTTGCTGTTTTGTTTTTTAAGAATAATTCACTCTTGTAAAATACAGGTTGTTGTGATGTACAGAGCTGATGTGGTGTTTTCCAGAACAGGGCTATTTCCTATGATAGAACCACAGGGAATTGCAAAAATGTCGGTGTCAGAGTATCTGCCCATATTTTGAATATTAAGAGCCACTTCTTAAGATACAAGCAAAAGCATTTATCCTGTCATGTGCTAGGCTATTTAGAATCCCAAATCTTGAAGTAATGTCTATGTTTAACCCCTGGCTTTCAGGGAATGAGTTGGACTGGTTGTTTGACCAATTATACTTACTGCAGAGTAGTTTTGCTTTGCTTATGTCTGCAGACAGATGTCCTCTTTTTCAGACAAATGATTTTAAATGCTCTTCTACCCAAGCCTATTTCCCCCCTCCTCCCTAGGAAGACTTGAAAATAGTCAAGATTTCTTTCAAAGCATTTAAGTAGGAAACTGTGAATACATGATAAGAGCTCAGAATTAAATTCTGTGGGTGCAAGTGCTAGCATTTAATTAATTAATTTATTTTATTATATACATTTTACTGAAGAATAGTCTTTTTACAATGTGTCAATTTCTGGTGTATAGCACAATAATTCAGTCATATAGGGACATACATATATTCATTTTCATATTGTCTTGCACCATAAATGACTACAAGATACTGAACTGAATATAGTTGCCTCTGCTATACAGTATAAACTCGTTGTTTATCTATTTTTTATATATTAGTTGGTATTTGCAAATCTCGAACTTCCGATTTATCCCTTCCCACCCCCTTCCCCTGCTGGTAACTATAAGTTTGTTTTCTACGTCTGTGAGTCTGTTTTTGTTTTGTAAATGAGTTTTTTTTTTTTTTTAATTTCACATTTAAGTGATCTCATATGGTATTTTTCTTTCTCTTTCTGGCTTACTTCACTTAAAATAACATTCTCAAGGGCCATCCATGTTCCTGAAAATGGCATTATTATTTTTTATGGCTGAGTAGTATTCCATTGTATAACTATATCACAACTTCTTTATCCAATCATCTGTCAATGGACATTTAGGTTGTTTCCATGTCTTGGCTATTGTAAATAGTGCTTCTATGAGCATTGGGGTCCTCGTATCTTTTTGAATTAAGGTTCCCTATGGATATATGCCCAGGAGTGGGATTGCTGGATCATATGGTAAGTCTATTTTAGTCTTCTGAGGAATCTCTGTACTGCTGCACCAAACTGCATTCCCACCAACAGTGTAGGAGGGTTCCATTTTCTTCACAGTCTCTCCAGCATTTATCATTTGTGGACTTTTTAGTGATGGCCATTCTGACTGGTGTGAAGTGATACCTCATTGTAGTTTGGTTTGCATTTCTCTGATAATCAGTGATATTGAGCATTTTTTCATGTACCTACTGGCCATTTGTATGTCTTCACTGGAGAATTGCTTTTTTAGGTCTTCTGCCTGTTTTTGGATTGGGTTGTTTGGTTTCATTTTTCTTACTAAGTTGTGTGAGCTGCTTATATATTCTGGAGATTAAGCCCTTGTCAGTCTCGTCTTTTGCAAATATTTTCTCCCATTCCATAGATTGTCTCTTTGTTTTGTTTTTGGTTTCGTTTACTGTTCAAAAGCTTGTAAGTTTAATTACGTCCCATTTATTAATTTTTGCTTTTTTTTCCTATTGATTGGGTAGATTGCCCTAGGAGAACATTGCTGAGATTTATGCTGGAGAGTGTTTTGCCTATGGTTTCTTCCAAGGTCTATGGTGTTTTGTCTTATGCTTAAGTCTTTAAGCCATTTTGAGTTTATTTTTGTGTATGGTGTGAGGGAGTGTTCTAACTTGATTGATTTACATACAGCTCTCCAGTTTTCCCAACACCATTTGCTGAAGAGACTGTCTTTTACTCCATTATATGTTCTTGCCTCCTTTGTCAAAGATTAATTGACCAAAAGTTTGTGGGTTTATTTTTGGGCTCTCCATTCTGTTCCATTGATCCTTATGTCTGTTTTTGTACCAATACTAGCATTTAAAAATCAGTATTAAAACCTACCCAACAAAATGGGAATGGGAGAACTTAAGTGTATTTAAAACTTAGAAATAGTTATTGTGAAAATAATACCTTAACTCCTAGCAAAGTGATGTAAATTGCACATGCTTAGTTACACCAAAATAACACTTTTTGGAGTAATATACATACATACATACATACATACATACAGTGTATACATAAACACAAACCAGCCCTGATTTTGGTAGCCCCATCACATTGCACTTCTCAGTGAATGTCTTTTATAGCCACTGAAGCAATCAGCAAAATTTTTCTTAATGTCTTTCATGCCTGATTCTCTTTGAGATCAAATGAGTCAGGAAATCTACCTTACAGCCCACCCCCAAAACTAACGATTCTTCCCTTTTCTCTTCAGACTGCATCATCCTATCAAATAATCATTTTTATCTATAGGTTGAATTCCAGTTGACTTAGAATGTCTGTTGTGCTACATAAGAAAAAATACTTCAAAGGATATATTTTTTCAAATGAAACAGTTTTGGTGGACTCTTCGCACTTTTCTCCCTCCCATGTTTTCAGTAACACTGTGAGAACTGCAGTGGCCCACCTCCACCACCACATAAACTTCTTCAAGTTTCATTTAGATTTTAAATACCTAGCGATGGCAGTAAAACATCTACCCTATTTCCATCGAAAAGAGTTCTTGGCTCTAAACATTTCACTCTATTTCTTCCTGTGTTCTGAAGTCCAGTTTCTGGTTAGGCTTTAGGAACATGTCTACCAATGCCATTCTGGATCCTGACCCACAGATTCTGAGAGAAGATGGACCTCTGCTTATGTCAGATGAAGATGAGCCCTTGAAATCTAGGTCAGTACTCATCATTGGAGCCTATGGGGCTGCTGATTCTTAATGCTGGGTTACCCTCTTAGATAAGTACACTTTCAAAAGCTAATATTTTTCTTAAACATACACCCTAATGTCAAGTCTTAAAAAGATATTTCTCCAATACTGAGGCTTTGGCCTTATCCTTAAAGAAAATAGACAGCTTTTTGAGCAGCATTTTGAGACTCTTGTTTTGGTAAATACATGAAAAAGTCCCACTCCAAATGGTAATGTTTCTCTCCTGAAATCTCAAAAAGAATTGTTTAGTAATCGATTAAATTCCCTTTATGACTCCTAATGTTTCTCTGATATAAACTGAGGTAATTAATTAGTTAAAGTTTGTACAATACTAAATAAACAAAATATTTTAAAATTTTAGTAAATACAAGAACAAACACAAGTATCTGAGCATTTGGCAGTGCGTTATTGATAGTTCCTCTTTGAGGAGAGTTTCTGATGACATTTTTAATTACATACAGAACCATTCTTTGTCTTCTACTAATTTTTGTCTTTAAGTTTAAACAATTTATTCAGTTTATTTCCATTTGTAATCCCAGTTCAGGGATAACATCAATGATGATTATTGAATACTTCAAACTTCTAAGTACTTTCTTATTTTTATTAAACAAGGTCAAATAGTTTGAGTTTTAGCAACTGGATTTATATATTGTCTTCTTATGTATTTCCTTCTTCCGTAAGTGGAACTGTATTTTTTGTACGTTTACAAAAAATTAACAAAGATACAGATCATATGCCTATTTACTCAACAAGCAAAATTTATTAATTGTAATGTTTTATGTTATTTGTGTCAGATACATATTTTTAAAAAATAGAATATGAAATCTACTTCCTATATTCAATTCCTTACTTTTATCAGAGGCAGTTATTATACAGAAAGATACATACACACGTACGTATCATATTGTTGGTATCATATTGCTATGTGCTTTGTTCCCTTAATACTATAATTCCAATATTTACATGATATATGTAGAATTAAATCATTTATTTTAAATATATTATATTTTACATATTTATATTATAATTTATTGTATATTTACATACGTGAATTGATAAGATTCATGAACCCAGAGACTCAAGCAGCCTAACAAACAGGTAAATGGAAAAAGATGAAACCCAACACCAGCTTCCAAGTGTCCTCAACATTTCAAAGTGCAGATTCTTTTATATTTCAGAGACATCTTTTATAGATGGATTCTTGGGTTAATATGCAATCTGAGAATTTTTTTTTATATTTATGTATTATGTTAAGTTTATTATAATTATTGATAATTTGAATTTTTCCTAGTATCTTAATGTTTTCCCCTTAACATTTTTTTCTTAGATTCATTATTTTTCATCTCTGTTTTTCATAAATCGATCAAGTTTCATTTTGTTTTCCTTCTTTCATTGATTTGGTTGTAATTCATTTTTATTGTTTTCATAGTTAGGATTATATTATCTCCCGCATGGTTGAATTAAAATGCCTCTAACTTATTGATATCTCATGGACTTTACATGAGAACAATACATAGCCTTTGGAATGATTCACTATTGGCTTTAAATTACGTCGGTGGTTATATTGCTTCCCCAATTTCAAGTCATTTTTTCATTTAATTCTTCTACTGCTGATGAGGAAGGAACATTTTGTATAACATGTCTACTCTCTCTCTCTACTCTTTTTCTTTTTGTATTTGGTGTTCTGCGGTTTGTCTATGATTTGTATAGGTGTTAATTCTTTTCTAGTTATCCTGCTTGGGAATCAGTTTGACATTTTGGTGTCATAATCAGGTTTTGGGGGTTTTCTTTCTGAATTCTATGAGAAATCGCAATCATTGTCTTTTTGAATACTTCCTTTCAACTCATTTTCTCTGTGCTCTTCTTTTGTAACTCTTCACAGATAAGTTAAACTTCTATATTCTACCTTTTCTCTAGTTTTAAAAATTATCATCTTTTTATATCTCTAAAATGAAATTTAGGTTGTTTCTCTAGAAATCATGTCTTCAGCAAGACTTAATTTTAGAAATTTATTATATTTTCTAGAGCAGTCTTCCTTTATATTTTATTTTTATCTCTTTAATCATGGCACATACTCATTTAACCATTGCCAAATGCTTTTTTTGCCTTTATTGAAATTACCCTATGGATTTTCTTTGCTAGTTTGCTAATGTGGTAATGTGGTAAATTATATTGCTTGATTTTCATGTGTTAAGCCATGCCTTGTGGTAAAACGTCCCTAATTTGTTATGACGTGTTATTCTTTTAACATAGTTTTAATTCAATTTAATTGATATTTAATTAAGAGTTTTGTGTCTGTTTCTATGGGATGTTGTGGTCTGTGTTCTTTTGTTTGTTTTTTGTTTGTTTGTTTTTTTGGTAATGATTTTCTGGTTTTGGTATTAGACTAATAGTGACATCATAAAATGAGCTGGGAAAGATGGTTGCAAGAAGAATGAACTGATAGGTTTCCAACTCTTACTGTGGTCTGCATACAGTAAGTGTTTTTGCTTCTCTTTGGAAGTTGAGTTTCAATACTGAATGGAAAAAAAAAATGATAGTTTGTTTCCTTCAGGAGTTCTCCTTCTTAGCTTCTCCAAAGGGAAATATTTATTTAAGCCTTACAAATATATGCCCACAGTACATTTACACAAACTTACTTGTATACACAAACATGCATTAATGTCACTAATGTCAGTGGGTCTAAATATCATCAGAGGAATATTGGAAATAAGGTAATTTTTCAGAAATAGGGCAGTAGCCATCATCATATGCATGTCCCTTCAAAAGCAGCTGACTTATATTTCTTGACAGAGTGGGAGTAGATAGAGCTCCTTATCTGCATATCTATACCGTTCTGCTTATCCTTAGAATCTGAAATAAGAACTAATAACCTTTTCTCATCTCCAGTCTTACTAACCTGGATAAGGTTACATGGAGATAGTTTGGACCTGAAAATAAGTACCTATATATTTTATATTCTGAGGTCAAAGTAATATCCTCTTCAGTGCTGGATAAATCATCTACAGATTTGGTAGAGGTGGCATTCCTGCCAAATCTGTATAGTGGATTCCTTGCCTGCCTCCTTCCTCCCAGTAGAAGGAGGGCTGAAAAGTCAGATAGGCATCTTAGGGGAGAGACGAGTTCATTTTGATTTCTTCCTCCTCCCCGTCTTCCTCTCATCTTTCAACTTGTAGCTGTAGAAGGGAATACATTTAAACTGCTTACTTCAAATTTGAAAGTGCGTCAATGTAAGACATCATGATATCGGACATATTCGAGTCTTATTTCCTGGCTGGTCGTTTGCTGAGTCACCTCGATGCTATTAGAAAGTGGAGAAAGAATTTAGGAAGAAGGCAGAGCAGAGCAGGATAGCAATTTGGGAAAGGGCAACTATTGCTCACCAGAGTTCTTCAAAGAGCCAGATATGTGTATTCTGTGGGCTCAGGTAAGGTGAGAAAAGGAAGTGATGGCAGGGTTGGCTGTCTACCACCTCATCCCCATTAAGGGACTATCCAGTACCCCGGAGACCGATCAGCATTGTAAGAATGCACAGAGTCAGCCTGGCATGGGCTAAGGGAAGTAGTCATTTCTCCTGTGCAATCTGTTATTTAGCATGTGGTAAAGGTTTGCTGGGTTCCCAGTGACCAGAAAATGGGCTCTAAATTAGAGCAGAGGGAGGGGAGGATATAGCTCAGTGGTAGAGCGTGTGCTTAACATGCCTGAGGTCCTGGGTTCAATCCCCACTACCTCCATTAAAAATAATAATAGTAATAATGATAAATAAACCTAATTATCTTCCCTCAAAAAATTCTAAAAAATATAATAGAGCAGAGAAATAGTCACCATAAAAGTAGGAGATCAGACTCAGTTATATCTCCAGTAACCAGAGTCAGCAGGGCCATAACCGCAAACAGTAATACAGCTCCCCACACCTACCCACGGACCTTTATACATTTAAGTACATCTCTGCATACCTGCAGTCTGTATGCAATAAGAATGAAGGTAGAAATAAAAGTAATAACTAGATTTTTGGCAAGGAACCTCAGAATTATAGCCTGAGCTGAGTCAGGAGAGCTTTGATTATTCAGAGAGGACTAAAACTCAAACCAGGAAATAAGTTTAAAAAATGTTGAAGATGCCCAGAAAAAGTCAGGCATAACTGAGAAATTATTGATTGGGAACTTTAGATTGCCTATCTTCCTTCTTCACTTTTCATTAGCGTAAAGGAAATGAAGGGGGGTGGGGGTTGGGCTACTTGGAACTTAAAGTTGTTAGTCATATTTACAAAGCAGATACATCAGTGAATTCCACAAGGTTGAAATTATTAAATCCAGTTAGACGGTTTTCCCATAAACAACACAGACACAAATACATCCTCAATTAATTGTACTCATTGCCTTTCACTGTTCTTCCTTCTGTGTTGCACATTTCAATAAGTTGTGTCACTGTCACACATGGTTGATCAAGGAAGAAATCTTTTTCTCTCTGACTACTCTCTTAGTTAGTTTGGGGTGCTATCACAAAGCACGTAGACTGAGTGGCTAATATAAACAATAGAAATCTATTTCTCGGAAATTCTGGAAGTCTGAGGTCAGAGTGCAGCACTGTCAGGTTCTGGCGAGAACCTGCTTTCCAGTTTGTACATGATTGTCTTGTCATTGTTTCCTCACGTGACAGAGATCAGAGAGAGCTCTCTGGGGTCCCTTGTGTAAGGGCACTAATCCCATTCATGAGGGGTCCCCCCTCATTACCTAATTATGTCCCAGTGACCCCACCTCTTAACACCATGACATTGGAGATTAGGATTTTGACACCTGACTTTTGAGGGAGATGAAAACATTTAGTTCATCACAAACACTTCCATCCAACTATCACGACATCTGACAGTATCCCTCCCAAACCACTCCCAGGTCTACCTACTTCTTTCTACTCTCCCCGGTTACCATTACCTGGGCTCAGGCCTGTCATTTCTCACCTGTTGTCTCTGGGCCCCATGACTGGCTCCCTGCTGTGATGGTGACAGTAACTTTTTAAAGCATCATGGGATCACCCAACAATCTCTCCCCTAAAAAAAGACATTATTTCTTCATTGCCTTCAATATGAGTTTTAAACTCACATGTAACTTCAGAGATGATCTCACAGATGAACTTCAAAGGTAATTTACAAAGCCCTTCATGGTCCATTTACCACTTTATCTCTTCTTCTTTTAGTCATTTCTATCACACTCTAGCCTTTAAATCAGTGGCATAAAAACCATGTTCCAAAGAATGCTAGGCTCTTACAAAGTACTTTCAGAGGCTATTGGATGTGTGTTTGTGTGTTTGTATTTGTGTGTTGTAAGTTTGTGTTGAAGGATGCGGGAGCAGTTGGGGCAGAACTTGGTTCAGGACTGCTTGGGAACCTCACGTTGACTCAGAATAGCTACGTATGTGGGGAAGGGGGAGAGGATACACACTGGGTTTCCATATGTGTATTCCTTTAAGGAAAGAATTCCATGGTTTAAAGACTAATCAAACAAAACCAAATAAAACAATAACTACTTTTCAGACCACTACTCTGCCATACTGATCCAAGAACAGTTTCTTGGACATACCATGCATTTTCTTTGTACAGGTCCTTTTACTTTCTGATAATCTCATTACTGTTCTTTTCTTCACTGTCTCATCACCTATTCACCTAGGTCATTCCCAGTCATGTTTCAGTTATCTTTCCAGAAGCCACATTTTTCAGGAAGACTTTACTGAGTTTTCAAGATTAAAGTAACTGTCTTTCATTTTGCTATTTTTTAAATAGCACTCATCATGGTGGATTATAATTATTTATCTGTGCCCTATCAAATGGTAAGCTTATGAATCCAGGCACTGTGCTGGTTTCATCATAGCATTCAAAGACCCTAAAGGGAACTCCCAACGTCTATTTATCTAAAGATAAACTCCAAGGGGGTAAAAAAAAGTTCTGTTAGTCAAAGCAAGTTTCTGATAGAGGGAGAAGGTTCTTTTACTCCATCAACTTTCCCCAAAATCTAAACTCCAATCTGACAGTGCTTTTAAAGAAAAAAGCAAGTAAAAACTCTATTTGCTACCAAAGCAGCCCTCATCTTTTGCTTTTCCTTTCCCGGGAAGAATTTCTTTTTCTTTATGTGTCACTGCCCACTCCCATAGACTTCTTTTTTTTCATTCCTGCATTTGATTCTTTAGAGTTGCTGGGTGCTACTTGTAAATATTCTTTGCTAAAGCAAATCTTTAAGGAATAAATTATGACATTCATTCGCTTGATGGAAAATACCTCAAAGCCCTATAAATAAAGATTGCTGTTTGCTTAATTTATCTTATTCATACCTCCTTGGCAAAAATACTCTTTTCAATATTTTTAATAAAGTATCAGACGCTTCACCTTAATTTAAAACCTATTTAAATGTGTTTCTTGTAGATTTATGACAAATATGTAAGCAAGACCAATGAGCAGACTAGGATAATGTGATTTCAGTGACAACAGAGTAAAAATAAACCAAGATCACTGCAGAGGGTTTTGTTTTTGAATAGCACTCCATTTACACTGAGACATGAAATTATAAGCAATTAAAATGCATGCACACTTGAATTGAAACGAACATTTATAAAGCAGCCAAAGTAGAGGAGTGCCAGGTGACCTTTTATATATTCTTGGAAAAAAAGAAATGGTGGGATCATTAGAGGAAGCTATATATAGTGAAAATGGTTTTGAATTCTTTTCAAGTAAATAGAAAAGTTACATTTTTGGGTATCTTATTAGAATGACCTAATTCATTAAAATCAGCTATTTGCATTTAAAGAAAGACAGCATTAATCAACAGAGGTCTTGGTATTTTGTTTCCATGTCCTGTATTAGGGCTTTTCAACTTGCAGAGCCTGATAAATCAAAACATCCTCAAGTATGCAACAACCACCAGGCTTAATCTCACTCACATACCAGGTTCATCGCTCCAGGTATGTGACCTTGAACAGACTGTATTGCCTCTCTGACCTCTGTTTCTCTTCAGTGACAGAAGGTGAAACTCTCTACTGCATATGCTCCTAGGAGTTCTGAAAGCAGTAATGCATGCAATATACCAAACGCAGAGCCTGGCACATAACATGTACTCCATGCATATTGACATGTCTTAAATTGATGTAGCAATTCAAGGCAGTGGATTCGCTGGGTGTTGTTTTCATGTTGGGACCCTTTATGAGGGTAGATGTGATGGAGCAGTCTCAGGTAAGCTGGGAAGAGGAGCAAGAACTGTGTGAATTGCTATTTGTATATATAGGATGTTCTCATTTCTTAACTGGGAGAGTGACTGAGCACTGCAAATGAGCAAGGTCCCCATAAATAGAGATTTCTAGTTGACAGGCTGCTGATACAACAGCTTTTACTCTAATATGATGAAGCAAGTTAAGCAAACTTATAGTTGAAGCTGCAGTGTGATAAAGAATGCAAAGAGTATGTTTGTGTAAGGGAGACTAATACAAATGTGATTAGAGTAGATTTAATTTATCTCAGGTGCATATATATGTGAATGTATATATAATATGTATGTGTATATACATGTATATATACATATCTCTGTCTAAAATCCTTATTATATTACAGGGTCCACAGTGGAGAGTTAAATGAAGACATTGATTAAATGATTATGTCGCAAAGCAAAAAGTGAGACTTCAAGAATGATTATTCCTACAAAAAACTGTAAGGGAAATATCTTAACTAATTAATTTAAGAGATCTAAGAGTTGAAAATTTAAACATGCACATAACATACACCTGCCCCGCCCCCCAACAGTAGTTGAAAGAAATACTAGGAAGACAAATATTGTGAAAGAAAGGAGTAGGGGAGATGCTTGGATATTTTATCATAGTTATTTTTGATTTCTCTGTGCCATATTATACAGTTGTTTAAATCCTCCTTTTAAACATTTTTTTCCTCATCTTTAAGCTTCCTAGGACCCAAAAAGAAAGTGCTTCTTTTCATTTGCAAATCTGCAACTTTCTCTTATGAATCATCTTTTATTTTTCCTTTACATCCTTAATATCTCTTCTAGAATGTAGTTTTGAATTCCTGGTAATATAAACATCTCTCTACATGCTATATTTGGATTAAGTCTCATCTTTCATTATTCCTCCTCTGAAGGCACCTGGGTTTTCCTCTCCCCAGCTTTTTTAACTTGGTTTTTTCTCTCTTCCTTCATCTGTTTATTTCTGATTCTGTATGTGCTCCTACATATTCAAATCCACTTCCAAATCCTCTGTCCCTTGATCTGGTTCATAGTTCATTTCCCCTGAAACAACTTCTCAGACCAAGTAGATAGGGGAAAGTTCTTGTTTGTGAAGTCACTCAATACTACATTTTCTTCAGTTTTCAAGTACACTGGAACTTGGTGGCACCATAGAGAAAAAAACAGATGTAAGATAGACCTAGATTTAAATATTTACATAGCTCTATCAATTATTTTTTTCTGAGGAAGTTATCTGAAGCCTGTATCATGGATTTGTATCATGGAATACTTAAATATACTATGAAAATGAGGCATTTATTATCATGAATTTACCAATGAAAAATTGAGGTTCCATGATACAATACATGTAGATATACAGTTTAGGATGCTTTATGAATAATCAGCACACCAGTATGCAGATAAAGCATTTATACATATGTATTTATATATATGTATATAGACATGATTTAATGCAATTATTGCATCATCATAAATAAAGCAATCTATCCAGTTCCCGCATAAGAAACAGTACGTAGTTGCTACCATTGTCTTCCTAATTACTATCAATACACGCAGTAGTACATGTAAAAGTGCCTATTCATAGTCCTCATGTGTTACGTTAAAACCTTCCCGTGTTGGTTGTCACTTCCTTTCTTCATATGCCCTTTTTAAAAAATAAGAATTGCTTCTCTGACTTCCTGTCACCTAAATTCAGGCTTTTCATAGCTTATTAGCAATCACGTCAGATGGTGAGATGACAAAGGGAGAGAAGACAAGCCCAGAGTTAGCCAGTGTTAGTAACTAGGAACAGCGTCTGAAGATGTTTAATGAGGAAAGTATTCACTCTAACAAGGAAAGGAAATTAGGTCTAGAAAAAGTGAGTAAGTGTGTTTTCTCTATGACACTGCCTTTCGCAGAGAGAGAAATTGAGAATCAGCTTCAAATATTTGTAATTATTTTTTTCTAGCATAATTATGATACTGAATCTTAATTTCTAGCAAGATATTGGGAAGTTCTTTGTTATTAATTTTTAAAAAATTATATACATATATTTTATTGAAGTATAGTCAGTCAGTTTACAGTGTGTCAATTTCTGGTGTACAGCATAATGCTTCAGTCATATAGCAACATACATATATTCACTTTCGTATTCTTTATCACTATAAGTTACTTCAAGATATTGAATATAGTTCCCTTGACTATACAGTATAAGCTTATTGTTTATCTATTTTATGTATATTAGTTAGTATCTGCGAATCTTGAACTCCCAGTTTATCCCTTCCAACCCCCTTCCCTTCCCTGGTAACCATAAGTTTGTTTTTTATGTCTGTGAGTCTGTTTCTGTTTTATAAATAAGTTTGTTTGTTTTTAGATTCCACATATAAGTGATCTCAAATGGTATTCTTCTTTCTCTTTCTGGCTGACTTCACTTAAAATGACACTCTCCAGAGCCATCCATGTTGCTGCAAATGGCATTGTTTTATTATTTTTATGGCTGAGTATTATTCCATTGTATAAATATAACACAACTTCTTTATCCAGTCATCTGTCAATGGACATTTAGGTTGTTGCCATGTCTCAGCTACTGTAAATAGTGCTGCCATGAACATTGGGGTGCATATGTCTTTTTAAATTAAGTTTCCCTCTGGATATATGCCTAGGCGTGGGATTGCTGGATTATATGGTAAATCTTTTTTTAGAGTTTTTTGAGGAATCTCCATACTGTTTTCCATAATGGCTGCACTAAACTACATTCCAGCAGTGTAGGAGGATTCCGTTTTCTTCACAGTCTCTCCAGCATTTGTCATTTGTGGACTTTTGAATGATGGCCATTCTGACTGGTGTGAGGTGATAGCTCACTGTAGTTTTGATGTGCATTTCTCTGATAATTAGTGCATTTTTTCATGTGCCTATTGGCCATTTGTATGTCTTCCTTGGAGAATTGCTTGCTTAGGTCTTCCACCTGGATGTTCCTTTTTGTATTACATTCTTCATCTCATTTCAGATATGATGCAAGTTGAGCATTTCAATCTCAAAGAAACCAGGTTAAGGCAAGGCTCCCTATTAACTGTGTGAGACAGGTAAATCACACATACTAGAAAACAAGTTAATCACATGTTGTTTGGAGTTTACGTTTCAATAAGAGTGAGAAGATGGCTTTTTAGGGAGAGACGATGGTTTTCTCTTCTTTGCTCCTTCAGTCTCTTAAGGCACTGCAGAAATTAGGTTTTCTTCTGCCTTATAACTTTTAGATGGCAGAAAGCCTGCCAACCTGTCTTTATTCTGCTGCATTAAGTCTCCCAAACACTCCCTTGCCCCTGGTGATATTAAGTATCAAGGACTCTCTGAATCCTTTAACATGGTTCTCAGCATCCACCAAGCTTCTGGGAAGCTCTGAAATACTGTTTGTAGTCTCTGTTATAAGAGCCACCCAGGACAGAGAAATGATGAATATTATAATTTAGATGGTACAGAAATGGCATCCGCAGACGTAATGACTTACATGATATTATGAGACCTTTTCTTCATTACTTGGGCAATGAATATTAATTTTCAACTGCGTGCAAACTGTTGTGATTGATTTTATCCTCGGTGGTTAAAAATCCAGGGCGGGTGGGGATGCCTGATTGCTATGTTTCATCATTTGGAAGCAGTAAAATTAAAGTGAAACTAGGACAGATAGAAATGCTGAGTATCTGTATGCGGGGATGGATAGGAGTGTCAAGGGAACCTCATCCCCACAAAGCGACATTGAGGTTGTGGAGGACGATTTTGCCCTCTGGCTTTGCCTCAAGTTACTGGATCTGAACTAGGGTAAAGGGTCACGGTACTAGTGAAATAAATAATATGCCCTGGGTTTTGTGAGTGCATTTACTTTTTTCTTTGTGTGCAAGAAGCTGTTATAATGTGCTTACCACAATACTGAAAGCAGATTCCTTTACTGCATCATTTCTACCCTCTGGATAGTGGTGATTTTTTTTCTGACCTCAGAGAAAAGCCTCTTCATGATAGGAAATTCAGAAGATACAAAAAATCACAAATGAAAGAAAAATCTATCAAAGAAACAGTCAGAGATAACCACTACTAAAATTTTCCTGGTATGGTTATACCTGTCTCTTTCTATATATATTCAGGATTTTATTTGTATAATATGCATCTTTTAAATTTTAGGAAATTATTTCTATATGAGTGTGCACCCTTCTTAAATATTTCTAAACACCTATATATTTTTTCAATATGTGTAGAGATGGTAATTTAATTAATTCTTGGTTTTTGAATATACATTTGATTTCTCACGTGGAACAATTACAAAGAATGATTTGACTGATATCTGCAAACAGTTTGGGATACGTTTACTGTGCTAATACATAAACCTCCATGTACGTAAGAGATTTGGAGCACCAAAAGTGGAATCAATGAATGACAGGGCTAGAGATGGTTTCAGGACTTCAATACACATTTTCACATTTCCATCTAGGAAATCTGTGCAGTTACCCCTTCCACCTGTAATGTGTGCATGTCCACGGTAACAGACTGAGAGTGCACTGCAGAAAAATTAGTAAATAAAAGTAGTGAATAACAAATCTAAGACCAGAATTGATTTTAAAAGACTTTTTAAATGAAAAAAAAAATTCCCTAAAATTTTGGGAATATACAATTCAATCTTCACATTGAGGAAGGGGTAAAAATTGTTAAGGGGTATTTCTATTTGTTTATTCCCCAAAGGAAGGAAATTTGGGGGTAATACTATTTGGGGGTAAAAGCTATTTCTCTGATGAGGGATAGTCCTAAGACTCTTGAAAAAAAAACGAAGCAGCTTCACTTCTCCCATTCTACCATCACTCAGTTTATGAGAGATTATAAAGGGTTCGAGCACAGTACAGTATATATGTGTCCGCAGATTACAGTGAGACGCTGACAAAGCCTTGGGAAGTTTTGAGGGAAATTATACTAAAGATGGAGGTTTATAATGAGCTGGGAAAATGAAAAAAACACGTATTTCTATCAAAGATGTTTCCCACAAGTTCTACTTGCAAATGGGAATTGATGTTAGAAAGTGAGTGTATAGTTCTCTAAGTCACACACTTTTTATGTATAAACATTTGTGACAGGCAAGCAGGTCATATATAAACTTCAAAGTCCAAGATCATTACTGTCTGAATTGCTCATAAAGATAAATTAACTATTTTCATACAGGAGCAATTTATCCTTTGGAAGGGACAGAAAAGCTGATTTTGCTAATAGTTACAATGTAAACATAGGCCAATTATTACAAATGCTTCTGTTTTCCTTTAGATGGTAAATCATAATGGAATTGACAATCTGTGTCTGTAAATTCAAGTCAGTGAACAGTTCTTTACTGAGTGCGTCAAAGCTAATAGCACAACTAAGCTGGTAGTTAGGCTGTAGAGCAGGGGAATGTTGTAGGGTAGAATTTTATGTAGCACAACAAAGAGAAGGACTTTAGGAATGATAATTGCCTTTGACAATATGGCACTGTCCTACTGTGGTCACTTACTGAAAGGATAAAATTCTTTCAAATTGTCAATGCATTTCTCTGTTCCACTTTAGAGCCCCCATTAGGTACTACTCATTGAGATTTGTCTTTATGTGCTCATTTACGATGGGATAATGGCTGCATCACCCACAGAATCAACAGAGATGGCAGTCCAGACCTCTGACAACAGGATAACTCATCTCTTTTCATTAAAAAGACTTCTTTTATATCCTTTACTCTGGCAATGAGTTTTCAGTATTTGTTAAAATGTGCTGGACACAGCTTTGATGAATATTTTTTAAAAATATATACATATATTAAGTAACATATATATTAAATAACTATTATAAGCCAGGCATTTTGCTGGGTGCTACACATGCTCTCCTGGATAAAAAATTAATTGCAGCTAACTTTTGTATCACACTAATTATGCGACAGGCATTCATCCAAGAACTTTACATACAATGTCTCATTTAATCCTCTCAAAAACCCTATAAGGTAAATACTACTATGATTCTTCTTTTTCTTGAGTAAACTGAGATGCAGATAGGCCCAACATCACAAAGATACAGTGTGATGGGGTGGGCCCAGGAGCCTTTCTCAGACAACATGACCTGAGACAACACCTGTAAGCCCTGCAGATAGAGTTTCATTAAATCAAATTATGTGGTTTATTTTTTTTAATTGCTCTAGTTGAAAAAAAAAAAAAAAACCCAAAAAACCTAAGTTGAATTTAAAAGGCAAAATTTATATAATTATAAAGAACCTCCTTATGGTAGCACATGGAGCTCTGATTCTAGTCCTGCTGTCATTTAAATTTTTGTATCTTAATTTCCCCTTGCCAATTTTTAAATTACAAAAACTCTGCTTATACTTTTTTGAAGTCTATATATGCCTTCAAGTTGTTCACTGATTAACTCATTTCAGGAGAAGCAGCATAAATAAGGAAATTTAGAAAATCATCATATTAATTCCTTGCATGTCTTTGCTGCCTTGTTAGGTAGGTATTTTAGAGCTGTGAACCGTGAGGTTGAAAGACACAGAGTGAGTTGATCAAGATCACACAGCTTTTAATTGCGTGAGCCAGCTAAGATTCCTAAAAAGACCATTCCCTTTCATTCAGCATTCATTCAACAGATATTTGTTGATCACGAAAGTTAATTTTTTTTTTTCTAGGATTCCACGCTACCTTTTGTAAACCAAAGTATGTTTGTAATTTTGGTGTTGCTTGGATCTTTGTACTAAATGTACATTAATGAGAACATAGCAGATGGTTTGATGCCAACCTCTGATGTTAGCTGTGGTGACAGTAACAGAAGATTCTCTGTCCTAGTCATGTTCCACAAGCCTGTGTGCAGAGCACTGACCTCAAGGAAGCACTGGTGACTATCATGTCTGACCGAATGCAGTATAGAGATCCACTATCCAATATGGTAGGCATCAGCCACACGTGAGCCTGTTGAGGGCTTGAAATGTGGCTGGTACTAATTGAGGTGTGATATGTTTGTAGATTCCATACTAGATTATAAAGACCAGGCAAGAAAAATAATGTAAACATATCATTGATAATTTTATACTGATTAAAATTTGAAATGATAATATTTTGGTTAAATAAAATATAATATTAAAATTAATTTTAATTATAGATTTATTTAAAATTAACATTAAATTCATCTGTTTATTTTTAACTTGAAAAAATGTAATTCCTGGAGTTTTAGAATCATGTTATGTGTCTCATATATTGGGCAGCACTGATCTGGAGCATAAAATAACTTATTTTAACTTTTCCTTTCTCTTTTTCTCTTGTATTTGACTATTCAGCAAAAGAGATCATAGAGTATAATGACTACAATCTGAAAACTCAACCATTTTGCAATACTCTGATGAGTTTCTGTTAGGTTCTGTTAGGTTTACATTTTTTAAAATTTAATTTAATTTTATTTTATTTTATTTATTGGTTAGTTGGAGTTTTTCATATAGGTTGGATATTAATCCATTACATATTACACCATTAGCAAATATTTCTGCCAGTTAGAACACAGTTCTTAGCTCTTTAATAATCAAAAGTCTCATAATTTATAGTTCTGTTACAGAGGTTTTTATTTTTGTTTTTCTATAGTCAAATATGTCATTCTTTTTCTTTGTGATTTCTTGGCTATATGTGGTATAGGAAATAGTGTCCTCACACCAAAATTACAATTTTCTTCTATATTTCTTTGTAATATTGTTTCATGTTTTACATTTAGCTTTTTAACTAAATAAAATTAAATTTTGTGTCTTGTAAATTAAGCCTCTCACCTACTATTTAAATTCTTACTTCTATATGGGTAACAGAGTATTCAAGTGTTATAAATTGAAAGCCTATCTTTCCCATTTTTATTTTTAATGCAATCTTTATTGTAGAATAAGTTCTCATACATTTCATGGGTTTATTTTTTGTTATTAATGATTTTGAATTAGTTATTACAATGGACTGATTGTCTCCGCCTCCCTCCCCATTAGTATAGTGAAACCCTGATTGTACAGTGGTGGCTTTGGAGGAGAGGCCTGGGGGAAGTAGTTAGGTCCTGAGGGTGGAGCCCTCATGAATGGAATTAATGCCCTAAGAAGAGGCTCGAATGCTAGCCTGCCTTCTTTCTCGCATGGAAGGATGTTAGTAGAGGTTGGCCGTGTGCAACCCTGGAGAGGTCCTCACCAGAACCCAACTATGCTGGCACCTTGATCTTGGAGTTCCAATTTCTAGAGTGAGAAATGAATGTTTGTTCCACCTGTCTATGTTGCAGGATCCCAAACTGAGACAATTATTTTGTTGATTCCTAGGACCTATTTTATATTTTTAATTTCTCTTGACTTTTATTTTTTATCTCTGGTGTGACAAATCTTCCCTCATTGTTCTTTTTTCAAAATTTATGCTTTTTCCCTATAACTTCTCCCTTCTAGAAGAACTTTGAAATCTGGAGGTCAAGATGTACAAACCACATCACTCATTTTTATTTTACTTACCTTTGATTTAGTAAAGGAACTATCATTTTAAAAATACTGAGTCTTCCCGGGTAGAATGAGGTACATCCATTTTTTTTTTTCTCAAGTAGATTTTTTATTAGATGTCCCCATTATTTTAATTTCTATACATTTAAAGCTTAAATTGCTGTTGTGATTTTCCATTATTTTAAATTGGGCATTACTGTTACTTAGAAAGCTATTGATTTTTTGTATCCTAATTTTGTATTTAGCCTCCTGGGTATATTTGTTGTTGCTTTTTTCTTCTGTATTTTATTAACTAGCATTTAGCATAATGCTATAGAGTTGTATATGTGTGGTCATCTTTGAGTTGTTTTGACATTTGAATGTTTTCACCCTTAAGGAGGATTCTCCTGGAATATTACTCACTGTGCCTTATTAAGTTGAAGAAGTTTCATTCTTTTTCTATACTCTTACAATTTTATCTAACTGCCTGATGGTGTTTTTGATAACTTCTAAAGTAAAACTGTAGAAAAACAAAAGGGTTGATATGCTAAATAAATGTTTTCATAAGGACAGGTACAAAACACATCAAAATGTAAGAAACCTGGTACATTTTCTTAAAATAAAATCAGAACATTGTGGACTCATTAAGCATGAAAATGGTATATTTATGCATTATTCTTCCTTTAGTTCATTAGTCAGAGAAAGTTTTAATAGACTCTATTTCTAAATAAAATCTTGTTTAATTTTGAGACACAAAATTTTCACGTTCCTTCCCACATGTTCTTTGTTAATTACATCATTTTAAAAACTATTTAAAGACAGTCTGTGACTTGTTCTCATAGAACTATAAAAAGTTCATAATGTAGACATTTATAGTTGTAACGGATTTTAGAAATCATCCAGTGTCTCTCATGTAACTCATCTTTGCTTTTTGTTGCATTTATTAGTAATAACTTTTAATCACAATGTAATGAATACCCTATTACCAATTCATTTTGTTTCTTTTAGGTGGCATTTATATATTTAATCTTTTTATTATGAAAATTTTTAACATAAACACAAAGTAGGTGAATATATATTTATCTCAGTTATCGTTGTGTGGGTCATTTTAGATCACTGTGTGTCATATATGTTCGATATTTATTTGTCATAATCCATCATTCAAGGTTCATCATTTTCTTGACTGGCTAATTTAAAAAATCAATATCTCTCTTCTCTGCTTCTTATGACAAGACCCTCTAATATGTTTCTATATTGTTGACAAATCGATCCGTCAGTCCCTGGCCTCCAAATCGTCTTAAATATAGAAGTCTCTTCCTGACTAGTCCCTGCTTCCGTCTCTTGTTTCATCTCTTGCCACCCTAACATGCCTTCTATAGATCAGTTGTCAGGAACTGAATTGTAATTTCACCAACTATCCCCTGCTCCCTCACCGCTGAAACCATTCACGTGCTAGTTTCTCTGTCTGCCATGCCTTTAACACCTCCGTTCTCTTCACCGGCAAAATTCCTACTTGACCTTCAGAATTTTTCCCAGGTATTTCATTCTGGGTGATGTTTTAAAAGCAGGTACCTCAAATGTAAGACTACATTAATTGCTTCTTTTAGTGCTTTTGCAAAATTCTGCGTGAAACTTTATCAAAGTCCTCATTAGTATGCATTATAATTTAATATTAGCTTGTAATCCTCCTCATCAGACTGACATCACAGAGTTCCTTCACCTGATTAACCCCTATTCCTCTACAGTATAATATTAACAGCCAACACCACATGCCGACATACTACAGTTGTACATTATAGTGTGTGTGTGTGTGTGTGTGTGTGTGTGTCTTGAAGGTTAGAAGCAACCTAAAGAACTTCTCTGGTGTCAGTTTTCCCTCTTCGGTAGTATGTATCTCAGTGTTGAATTGTACCAATAGTAAGGGCCAAGTCTTAAAACTCAGCGTTGAGCAGTGCAATGAGCAGAGAAGTAGGTTCAAATCACAGATGTCAGTTATTAACTGTTTCAACTTACAGATCTTATTGTAACTCTATGAGTTTTAGTTTCCCCATCCATCAATAGGCATAATGCCATTTGCTTCCTAGAGCTGTTGTCAATTTAACTGAATTAATGTTTATAAAATGTTGAGCACCATGGAGGTCACATTTATCTAACTTGCATTGTGTGAACTTCAAACTGTCTGGGTATAAATACATTCATATTCCCAGTTTATGAATAAAATTTGAAGTGCTGCAAATTTTTCTTTTTTATGGCTGGTGTATTGTTGGTTGCTGTTCTTGTTACGTGATAACAAAATTTTACCTGTTAAGAAGTAATATTGACTGTTCTTTGTTAGTATCCTATAAACCTTACTATGGATATAGACAGTAGTTTTTCCTCAAGATATTTTTGTAAATATTATGCTTTTAATTTATGAACTTATTAATATTATATAATAATTTCATCCAGATGTTCATAATTAATGCTGTATTGTTAGTGCTGACATAAACATCTAAAATCAGTAACTTTGGAATTACCAGAAATTTTTTTTCCTTTAAATTCTAACTAAATAAGAAAAAGACCAAACTATCACAAAGTAAAAAATGTTGATTTAGGAAATAGTACTCCTAAATATTAGAGGTAATGCTAGAAATATTTTTAAGTCATATGGCATGTACTTTTATATTTGCAAAAAATCAATCTATATTCAAATGCAAATCATGAGGAAATCGGGGGGAAAATCTGTGATATGACTACAAAATTGATTCTGCCATAACATGCCTCTGAGCAGTCTTATTTTTGTGTGTTAGGGCGCAAGGAGATCTTGGTATTTAAAAAGAAAAATAAAAAGGAACATTTTTTTCTCAATTTTTTCTAATTCTCATCAATTTTTATTAAGTAGTAAATGCATGTTTCAAAGCAAAAGATATACTTTACTTCTTGCAAATTTATGTACTCCAGGAAGATATTTCCCCTACTACTATATTTATTACTGTGACAGAATAAGTTGAATTAAGTGAGCTTTGATTTTATGCAGACAACATAGTTTTTTCATGCCTGAGCAATTTCTAGGATGCAGTAGACATTTAGTGCAATATATTTAATCTAGTTAAATTCCAGGAAAACAATTTGGTACTGAATTATTTATCTTGTTTTAAGTCAAAACTTCAGTTTTCTATGAGCAACTTTTGAACTTCATAACCTGATGTGAAGAGCATCATGTCTTGGAAAATGTTACGGACACCTGTGTCATACTCCAGCCCCCTCCTGCTCCTTGCTGCTCCAAGCCAGCCGTAGCCCTGAAGTCAGGGCACGTTGCCAGGTGCTAAGACGTCCCAGGCCCGGCAGTCGGTTCTCTCCTCCGCCACATCCGTCAGTTCTCTTCTGGGACACAAGGCGCGTGTGGCCCGCTCCCCTCGGGTCTCTTGATCCAGTCCTTTTCTGGAAGGGATAATTGCTTGGGGTTGCAGGTGGAAAACACATGAAACCTCTCACTGTTGCTTAAAAATTAAGTGCCAACATCTAGTTGTTATCTTGTGAAATCATTTTTGAATCAGTAATCTGTGATCTGTTATCAGATATTAAAAAATAAACCATTCTAATGACCCAGGTTTTCACTATTTAAACACTTTTTGTCTTTTAATAAAAAGTTCAGTTTTTAATAACAAAAGAAACAGACTATACAATTCAAATCTGATTCTATGTAAGACATATTTTCATGCTTTTTATGGCTGTCTTTTGTACTGCCTGTTACTTAGCTATCTGTAGGAAAAGAGCATAGCTAAAATCTTGCAGAATGCATTATTCAAGGAAAGAAACGCTCATATTATTTGGCTCATTAATACAACCAAACCACAGAGAGCATGCCTAAAGGCTGCTTGATATCAGAGAGCTGACAGTTCTTGAGTAGTAAGTATTCTCATCTGTGAAGTATTCTGTTGATCTTTGAAATTGTCTAAAACCTCGGTAACTCAGAATGTACTCAGCAAATGAGACGATAGGGTGAGTTATTACATTAGATGTGTAGATGGACTAAAAATCAGTTGCAGAACAAGATGAAGTGCAGCATAGTTTTCAAGTTCTATTAATAGATATCTGCATAAAATTCCAAGACAGTCAAATATCACTACTTATATTTCTCTTTTTTAAAATGTACCGCTAAATTTATCTTAGCACATTAGCATTATAAGCCTCAAAGTTTCTTCCTTAAAAATATGCTACCCATCTGCTTTTCCTATATTTCCAGAGAGACATTGCTTCTAAAAGTATATATACACTTTTTCTATACCAGGGAAATTTTAATTAAGCGTATTAGAGTGAAAAATAGCAGCAATTATATGGATTCTTGAGTTAACACATACATTTTTGCCTGAAATAATTGAATATATATGAGTAACAGCAAACTCTCTGTTTCAACCAACCTCCCTTCCCTAGGTTCATTGAGTTCTAAACCAAATGGTAACTAGTCACATCTGAGTATTAGACGCAAAGTGAATTCCATTTCAAGAATTACTGGTGGAGTACGCCATCACCCCATAGCGCTGCTGTGAGCCCACAAAAGGGGAGTTCATTTGCCTGCTAAAGGCTGTGATTGTTTTTATTTCTGACACCAGATGGCGCTCGTATATTTTTAATCAGCTTTGATCTTTCTTTTAAAATTTTCCCTGAATTGCTCCTTTTCAGGAAGATTTGGCTTAAAAGATTAAAGTCCATGTATGTTTTCTCGCATGTAAAATTTAGTTGAAGGCTTTCATGTGTTAATTAAAACTCAGAACCCATTTTCACTTTTTTTTTTCTTTTTGTTTGTTTGTTTTGCTTCACTGGGCAATATTGTTAAAGAATATTGACTGTCACAGGAATGATTGGTAGGAGTATCTGCATTAGTGACCTGAGGGAGCTGTCCAGCAGTCACTGTCTAGTCATTTAGAAATGTAATTCATTTAGAAATTGCTCTAATTTTTAAAGTGATTTTTACATGGATTTCCTTCTGTCTCGTTAGTATTAAAAAAAAATTCACTAGTAGCTAGAAATTACATTTATCCATCATCCATAAAAGAGCCCTGTCTATGTGCAAATGAGTTTTGTGTGAGCCCCATGGGTGCCTGAAATTATTCCTCTTGCAGACACTCTCTTGTTCTGCCTCATTCTCACATTTCAAGATCTGTGTCATTTTATTCTGCTTAAACCATTAAACAGATAATAGCATAAAACTAGGCTGCTTATTATTATAGGAGCCACAGCCATTGCTGCTTCCCTTTTGTTGTTGTTTTTTTCTCTTCCTCTCTCTTTGAATTGATTAGAATTACTTTTTACTTGGGAGAGAGGTAACAGCATGCTATAAAGAATCTTTTCAATACCCTGTGGCCTTATTTTAACATAACCTGTGCATGTGGACTTTAAGCTCTCATTGCTTTTCTTTTCAGGGAATTAGTTCACCAACCACCTCTGACTTTAAACAGGCATTCCCCACCACCAATAGTAAGAGAGAACACGCACACCCCCTCCCCATGTATATTGTAGAAAAAATGGACAAAATTTTAAACGGAAGGAAACTTTTGCTTACTTTTGCAATTTTTATTCTTTATCTGTGCCTTTTAGTGGCAACTGGTGGGAAAATACAAAAAAAATTAATAGATGAAATTTATAGGAAAGAGGCAATAATCTCCTCCGTTACAATCAGGTTGAATGTTAGAGTGAAAAGATAGCTGTGTTAAAAAAAAAAAAAACAAAACCCTATTTCCCCTTGATAAAATGCAAATTGTTTTTATTATAACAAGCACTTTACCTAGATACAGAGATTCATTTGGAAGCTTTCATTTTCCCTTGTTAATAGTTGAGAGGATTATTGACCAAAATGCATTGGCTGACTTGATTGTACGAACAGTAGCAAGTAGAATGTAGTGATGGACTTAGCACCCAGACTCCTGGAGAGTTGTGATTCTGTCTTTTCAGGAGGATTCTGTGTTACTTTTTGGAAATATTCCCCCCATAAGCCACCAAGAACTGTTTTCTTTAGAACAGTTCCTCTCTTGGCAACTGTTTCCTGATGCATTAAAACTTTCATTAGTATCAAGCTTTAAAAGAATGTGAATTTAAAAGCTTGATGAAAATTTAGTGAAATTAAGGAAATATACCAAGAGATGGCATTGGGCCATTTTTTTGTTCAATTGCCATAACGTTAGAATTTTATGTTAGTCAGTCTTCACTCGTTTGAGAAACTGGATTTCCTCTAACCCAACATCGATTTTCCAGTGAGTGGTAAGGGAGCATACGAATTGTCAGGCTCAAGCCTTCACCAATAAAGAAACTGCACTAGCGTCTGGTTTAAGGATTTCTACCAACTTTGTGGCAGAACCAGCATTCAAAGGAGGCCAGGTGCTGACTTCTGCAGGGTTCTTTCCTCTTTATTACATGAAATTATCTGAATTAATTTTGCTCAAGTTTCTCCCATAGCTCTCCATTTTCTTCACAGGAAAACCCAAAGTGTTTCCATTTACCTTTATAGCTCTTCTGGCCCGTGGCATCCTACATCTCCTCATTCCATTGCCTCTCACCTTATCCCCTGTCCCACCATCCCCACCAAATGCCTTGAAATCACCCTCTTCCAGTCATGCTGACCTTGCTATCTCCTCAAACGCAAGCCGCAGTGTCCAGGTTGGGATAACAGTACCCCAGATACCTGTATGACTAAATTTCTTTAAGTCTTTGTTCAGATTTCACCTTCTCAATGAAACCTACTTTGACCATCCTGTTTAAAATCACAGTCTCACCCTTGTATCACTCTGGATTCTTCTTACCCTGTTCTCTGTAATTTTGCATTTATTAACTCATAGCATAGTGTATCATTTTGCAGTACTTAAGATAGAATATGGGTAAACAGTCACAGTTCGCCCATTAAAAATAGAAGTAATATTCCTACAGCAGTAGAATGCTTTCTCTATTAAATTTAAATATGAAGAGATAACATTGTCCTTAGAGCTAACTTTTTTTTTAATTCCAATAGTCACTCTATAGAAGAATGTTTGGAAATGTCTGAGGATTGCTGACAGAAGAAAAACACACAACCTAAAAGTTGCAAGTTCAGTGTTATTTGGAGACCTTACTGTGAACTATAGCCCAGGAGACAGGCTCTCAGGTAGCCCTAAGAAACTGCCCCAAAGAGGTAAGGGAGGTGGCAGGATATATATATATATGAATACTTTGCTATTAAAAAAACAAGTAGTTGAGCATCAAAGATTATTGCTAATCACAAAAAGCAGACATCTCAAGTTAACGATTTTAGTGCTTTTTTCTAAGTATGGGAAGGTGCAAGAATCTGGGCTCACTGAGCTTATTCCTTAGATAAGCATCGTACCTCTCCAGCGCCAGTATCAAGAGCACAGAATATTTCCTGCTTTCTTCCATCCTGAATTGCCCCCTGGATGTACCATCAGGTGGGTGGGGGACGGGCTGCAGTAGCTGGTGGCTTGATGGTGGGCAACACTTGTTTACTGGAATGGCAGGCAACGTTCTTTGTCCACAGGATCAAGATCTCCAATATAGTGGAATCTTGTATTTTCAAGTGTGGAAATAAAGACAGTGCACATGAGAACAAACACAGGCTCTTTATTTGGATCTTGCTATAATGAGGAAGCCAGAAACCATCATTTGCGTTTGGCAGAGTCTGAAAGGCAGGCAGGGCAGTGAGAAAGCTTTGAAATGAAAAACTAGGGAAGGCTTTAGGTTTATTCTGATTGGAGGTTGTTGGCATTGACCATGATGGACATAATGTTCCCCTCAGCCTGTCTAGATTTTAGACAGGCTTCTCCTAGATTATAAACTCTGACTTTCCATTTCTTAGAGTACTTTTTTAAATTTGCAATTATAAATTCTCTGCTCTTTTTGAGATGTAAATCTTCTACCCCAATGGACTGTCTCTCTCAAGGACCTGGGAGTCATCCCTCTGAAATGCATTCATCAAGCAAGACAGGCTGTGTCCCAGTGCCTGTGGGAGGTTGGGAGCTTAACTTTGGTAAGGACAACTGGTAAAACAGGTGGCACAATTGCACTGACCTGCCTCCCGGTTAACATCCTCCAGTGTTTTTGCCTTAGCTCATCCCAGCATTTAAAAATCCTTCCACCTTTTGTTTCAGAGAGTTAGTCTCTCTCTCCTCTTTCAGTGGTCTTGACCTCTGTTGAAATAGTCTTGAATAATTTTTACGCCAGGCAAGTCTGGTGCAATTTTCTTTTACAGAATGAGGACACTGGAAGTAGGCTAACTAGGAGCAAGGTATGCTATGTGATTGATTGGAGAGTATATTTGGCTTTTTCTGGCTGGTCCTGAGTTGGAAGCAGAAGTAACAGTTAGAGAAGATGGCAGTCACTGACCACGCCCTTCCCTTCCTGGCCCCTTGCTGCAGAGGTGTCGTCTAGCTTTCCGGACTAGTTGCCGCAGAGGTGGTGGCTCAGAGTTCTGTTGTCATTTATCGTCTGGCCATTGTCCGTTTGTATATTCAGTTTGTCACAAGAACAGCGATGTTACCAGCTAAAGTAAGAGATTCCAGCTTTAGCATAAGGAAAAGAGGACGTATGTATTATATATGTGTATTTCTTTCCTTCTCCTCATCCTACAGAATATATACGAGGATCCCAAGTGAAAGGAAGCAAGGAAGTAACCGTAAGGAACCACCTGGAGAAAATTCAGGAGAACCTGAGCTATTGGAGTGCTGGATTGGGGTCTGACAGGCCAAAAAGCAAGAATTGAAGCAGGAACACTTTAGGGAACGTCTCAGCTTCTAAGCAGTACAGGAATACAGTTTCAGTGGGCTGGTAAAGACAGGCAACGAATTGCGTGGCACACGTGAGTGCTGTTCTTTCCAGTCCAGCAGGAAACCCAGCAGAGAATGTTTTCGCCTGCCACAGTCAGGGAAGAAACCAAGGGTAATCGTTCCCCATCCTCTCCTCCCAGACACAAGCACAGAGCCTCTACAATGCAAGGGGGATACGCAAACTGAACAATAAAAAGGCCTTAGTCTGTGAACCCAGAAGAAGGTCACTTGGAGCTAGATGACCTAGGGCTCGCCAGGTGTTTGCAGTGGCTGATTTCTTACCTTGGGCTTTGTCAAACTGTGGTCAGCCTTCTCTTTCCTGCAGGCGCCTGAACCCTGTTTATCTGCAAGCCTGAACAAACACAAAAAATGCGGAGGGCGCCTGTTGTGGACTGAATGCTTGTGTTCCCAGCCCCCTTGCCCTGCCCAAATTCATATATTGAAATTCTAAACTCCAATTTGGTGATCTCAGGAGGTGGGGTTTCAATTGTTAATACGGGGACCTGGCACAGGAATTCCCATCTTAACCCTGGTTTTAAGCTGCATTCTGCAATTGTTTGCCCATTAATCAAGTAGTTGTTTTTCTTACCGTGTGGTTCCTGTGTCACTTTCTCAGTTGCTTCAGAACATCAGTGGGGGGAGAGAAGGTGATGAACTGATACCTTGGAAAAATGTGCTTTCCATTTCACATTGCTTTATGAGTTTGGAAGTTTTACACGAGGCAAAGTTCTCATCTACATTTCTAACTATCTTCCCTCTCAGTGTGTCGGAGTTTCAGGAGGTTTCAGAGGCAAGGTAGCATTTTACTGTTTCATGTTACGAAGAGATGAAAATGATACTTACAGTAGAAATGTTGAGTAGAATCCCTGGAACTGGAAGACTTAAAACCCAGACGGACAGTAGTAGTAACAAAAGGAGCAGAAGATGGCATTGTATGAAACGTACAGAGTGCAGATTCTCTTAGCATAATTGTATTATTTTCACAGGTTCATTTATATTTCAGGAATATAACCTGTCTGGAACTCCACTACTGTGTTATCAACTTGAAGTCCTTAATAACAAGTAACATATTCTATGTACATGGAATAACACCAGAAATTGGGATTTGGCTTATGGTGTCTGATGGTGATCATTGCAGTGCTTTTGAATAGTCTGGGAATAAATATTTTGGCTGGTATGACTACTCTATAGTAGTCAAGAATTCACTGTTCTGTAGCTGTAAAATATGTGTAAATAGATGTTTTGTCTTACAAGTGGAGTTTTAGAATAGAAATAGATGTACTGAAGTTGATCCAAGGTTACATCAACTGACAAAGTAACTTTTATCTTTCTAAACCTCTCTAAAAATATGGTTTTGTAGTTGAAAATCTAGTGCTAAAACCTGTTTTTCTAATACATTGTCACTTACTAGTTATGGTATCTTGATACAAGCATAACTTAATCTCTCTGCATCTCATTATTTTCACTTATTGCGTGGAGATAATAAGACGTACTGTGAATAGATGTTTATTGTTACCATACCCAGTGTTCATTTACTCATTCTGATGCTGGCTGTCAGATCTGTTTTGAAAGCCTCTCCTCTGTTCTCAGGTACGGTATTTGGATAAAATGAACTCTGTTTTTAGTTGTGGCTAGATCAGACTACTTTAAACCAACTGGTGCACCCCACTGATAGAGACATGATTGTATTTGAGCCAATGAGACATGAGGAGACAATGTCTGGGGCATCTGGGAAGGACACTGATTTTCCAGAGAAGTTGTGAGAAGTGATGTTTGCTAGTCCTCTAGAAGATAACTGAGGGTGAAGATGCGTTGTCCAGATGTACAGTCTAGGGAGGCCACAGTGGTGTTTTTTTTAAGCTGAGTAGAATAGGTGTGTGAATGAGAGCAACACATGACAAAGTACAGAAGTGAGAGAACCATAGATACTGTACGTGGAACCCTGATGTCTCTGAATTTCCAGAGCAAAATTTGTCTGAAGTCACACCTACTTCTGGACTTTTGTTTACGTGAACCAGTTATTTGTTCTATTTGTTTAGTTAAAGACATCTAACATTTAAGTTGTTGTTGCTTATACTCAAAGAGCCTAAGCTAATAAGATTATTTTCTGGGTTAAGGATAAATCTGTAAAGCCTAATATTAAATACTCAGTTTACATATGGGAGCTGTAACTCTCAATGTGGTAGGTTCTCACTATAATTTTAGTGTCAAGGGAAGGAACTAAGACAGAGATTATATCCCCATTAATATATCAGGTGTTTATGAAATGTATTTGGGGGAGCATGTACTTTAAACAACAGTTTATTTGGGGCCACATAAAAATGAGCTAGAAGGCTGGACATACTGACAATAAGTTAGAACACTCTAAAAAATATGTTGAATAGAATATTTAAAATAAATACATTTGTGTAAACAAGAAGTAAGGAAAGTAAGTAATAGTTTTTGCCTTATACATTTAAATTTCAGGATATATATTAACAAATAGAATAGATGGGGAAAAATACAGCATTGTTAAATGAAATTGACAGCCTGTATTAAATGTCCTACTATTTTTATCAAAATAGTGTTAATTTACCAACACTTTTAACACTAAGTGTTATCGGTGTTCTAAGGTGATGATCTAAATTGGGAATCAAAACTTTTAACTCATTGTTACTCACTCATCACTCAGGTGTCCACTGGTCAGTCCCTGACTGCTCATACTTTACAAGAAGTGGGTGTAAATGTAAGGGGCTTTCTTTGTTAAACTGAATTTCTAAGCACCTTTCACCTTGGAAAATGTATATGCGTGTTAGTTGTTTAACTCAGTCAGTGAGAAAGGAAAGACACTATTGGCTCTTCATCAGTTGGTCCAAACAAATGGTTTATAAAAGTAAAAATAATAATGAAAGGGATTCATGACATTTCATGTGTTCTCCAGAAAGGATCTATGAGTATTCATTAGGTATTTAGCTATTAGAGCCAGAAATTCCATGTGCCCTGTTCGAATATTTTTTTCTGTCATACCCTGTTGAGTATTTTTTTTTCTATCACAATCATAGGCCTATGTTACAGTAAATGGACACTGTTTTGTCTATGACATAGAAAGATAATTTTCAAAAACTTAATCACCTGGTAGAGGCAGTAGAATTAAGAAGAAATTCAGGAATGCGTTGGTGAGTCCTATCATTTGATGAGCTTTTCTGTGATTGATCTATTTTACAGCTTAAAATTCACATAAAGGAACCTACAATTGTATTTATAAAGCTTCTCTTCTAGAAAATTTCCAAGATTGTGAAGCTACACACTAAAAATCATAGAGTTGGAACTTTATGTATGTAGATTTCATGTTTTAATCTATCATTTTTTTTCCTTCCCGTTGATGAGTATTGTAAAAGTTGCATCAAGCTTTAACATAATGGTTAAGGGTTTGTGTCTCCCTAAAATCTGCCTGTTGATTAACCATTAGTACCTCAGATGGTGACCTTAGTTGGAGATAGAGTCATTGCAGATGTGATTAGTTTATATAGGATGAGCTCAGACTGCAGGAGGGTGGAGTCCTGATCCAACATGACAGGTTTATGTATGACAAGGGGAAATTTGAACACAGAGTTAGACACACATAGAAGATGATGCAAAGACACCTCCACAGGGACAAGACAGCCAGATGCAGGGGAGAGGACTGGAATGGGTGCTCCCTCTCAGCCCTCCCGCTCTTCTGGCACCTTGATTTTGGGCTTCTGGCCTCTAGAACCGGGAGACAATGCATTTCTGACGCTCAAGCACCCAGTTTGAGGCACTTCGTTATGACAGATAAACAGTCACCAAAAGGAAGTCTTCAAAGAGGGAGGCTTCTAGAAACTGGCTTCTCACCCCTGGAAGAAAGCTGACACTAAGATGGTGGTTTCTATCTTGTGCTGCCCAGGAAGGGAATAAAAAAGAAATGGTGCAAATAATGAAGGGTCTTCCAAAAGCATTTGTTGATTAAATGCTCAACGATTTATTCTCGGGTGTTCTTTTCCAGTATATAGATAATGAGTCAATGCTTACAAAGTGCTTTGAGCTCTTTAGAGGAGCAAAGCCGGACGGGGAGAGTTAACAGTCTGTTGGCCACGATGAATGGTTACGGTAAGAACACTGAGTACAGCTCCGAGTGATCGGGATGTCTCTAATGCGTGCTTTTCCTCCAGTTTGTCTCTCTCTTGTTTTTAAACCACTGCCCTACAGAAGTTGAGATGGATTTTTTGCAACTAGATTTCCTTTGAAGGAAACAGTTAACATCATAGAGTTGAGAGTGGAAAACAGAGTTAGAGAGTAAGTGTGCAGTCCAGGGGGATGGGAAGGAGCCGGAGCCGGGTGACCTGAGGTGGAACATGGTGGCTACCTGGACCGGGAAACTCGAGGAGAGACCTGGGGGCAAGGCTCTCTGGTGAGGTGAGGACTTTCTGACCTGGCAAGAGTAAATAGATGAGCGTCATGGGGACTCACTGCCCAGCTCAGCGAGTAGGGTTGGAGAGTTGCTTGGGGGCCTGCTTCTAGAGGTTGGCAGCTGGTGATTATTTGGAGCTTATGTTTTTATGCGTGTTTTCCTTCTCTTACAGCAAAATATGAAGGCAGCACAAGTAAGTTTCTTAAACGTGAGTGCATCCTCTGAGTGAGCAGGTGGCAGAGGTTAACACTGGTCGTCTTCAGAGTATTCCGATTTTCAGTTTTCTCTAACCTTTGCTCCCTTTTGTTTTAGCATTTTCCAAAACTTGTCTCCGATACTGAGCTTTTTCTCTGACACATGCCCCTGTTTTCTGTGAGTGAACATTTGAGCAATAGCTTTCTTTGTTCCTTTACTAAGACTATAACTTTAATACTAATAAATGGTGCTCTGAACATCTGTAGAATGTTCATGGTGAAAATAATATTATCCTGACTCATTGACAGGGTCACTGAGACCCAGAAAAGTATGGTTATTTGGCAGTGGTGACATTGGGGCTGATTTTTGAGCTTAACTGTTAGATGTTGCTCAGCCCTCAGTTGCCAGTAATGGCTGGCAGAATTGGGAAGAAGATTGACATAGTCTGTCTTCAGTATAACACCATTTTCCTCCTTCCTGAATTTCTGCTCCATTTTCCTTCTTGAGAAGATTATCTTATTCTCAGCTGGTGACATGCCAATCACTCCTAAGCCTTTAGTATTAAATGCAGTGCTTGCTAAGTAGGACTTACTCAAGATGGCACACCTCCGGGACACACTGCATTGGGAAAGACAACTTGTTACTGATAGTATTAAAGACCCCCTGTTGGAATGGCAGGTAATGGGATTACTACTCTGTAGGAGACACAGCTCAGAAATCCCTCAGATGCTACCCAGGCTTTCAACATTTCTTGCTTAAAAAAGTCACCATTGAATATAATTTAACCCAGAAGCTCCTATGCCATGTTTAAGGGTTCAGTTATTTCCCATCAGGGTCCTGAACTTGGCTTAACATACCCATCTAGGTTGAGAATTTCACCATCTTTTGAGCTCTGTCATGGCTATGATTAAGTCGTGGGCCTTATCCTCAGTTTTCTTTGACCGCCAGCTGCAGGAGATATGATTTATATGCTGATAAGTGGGCCCACTGACTCCCATATTTAGCCTTTAATTGACAGTTAATCATTTTCAGCCCTACATTGTCTCTGAAGCATCGGTTGTCTGTAGCAACAATCATTCATTTCCATTATTCTTCTTATTACTGTGTCCTCCATATTTTTTCAAATGAGTGATTTATAGACATCTAGTATATTTTATTCCACAAGTATAACCTTGTTCACCAGCACTGAGTTTTTACAATTGCACGGCCACCCTATGCCTGCAGTTCAATTTTCTTTACTTACAAACTCTGATAGAGTACACATTTCCAGCTGTGGTGTGGCTCCCAAAGGTCTTCACACTAGTATGATCCCCTCCCCTGGAGCATGGGATAGACCTACTGATGGCTTCTAACGGACAGAATTTGGCAAGGTGATGGGATGTCACTTCCATGATAGGGTTATGGGAGACTTTCGTCTTGCTGACATTCTCTCCGCCTTGCTCTGATGCCAGCTGCTTGTCATGAGTTATTCTATCAAGACCCCCACAGCACAGAACTGAGAAAGGATTCCAGCCAATCGTTTATAAGGAACTGAGACCTTAGTTCAACAGGTCATGAGGAACTCCTCCTGTTAACCATGTGTGTGAACTAGAAAGCAGATCCTTTCCCATTGAGCTTTGAGATGATGGCAGCCTTGTAAGTGACTCGGAAGCTGAGAATCCAACTCAGTTGTGCCCAATTTTTGACCCACAAGAATGGTAAGGTAATAAATGTTCTTTAAGCCACTAAGTTTGGGGCTAATTTGTTGCACAGCAACAATAAATCGCACACTCCCCTCGTGGTGAGTAATTGTTATAGGCAGCCTACAAGATGGCCCCAAATGAGCCCTGCCTCCTGTGATTCACACCTTTGTAGCCCCTCCTACGCTGTACCAAAGATTGCTCTCTGAGACCCATAGTTTATGACTATGTTGAATATGTCACTTTCGAGATGAGCTTTATAAGAGAATGTGGCTTTGGTCTTGAGCTCTTTCTCTCCCTTGATCATTTACTCTGACGGAAGCCAGGCATCTCTCTCTCTCTTTTTTTTAATTGAAGTACCATGAGTTACAGTGTGTCAATTTCTGGTCTACAGCTCATTTACAAAACAGAAACAGACTTGCGGACATAGTAAATAATCTTATTGTTACTGGGGAAAGGGGGTGGGAAGGGATAAATATGGGAATTTGAGATTTACAAATGTAAGCCAGGCATCATTAATGAGGCAGCTCTCTGGAGAGGTCTGTGTGGTGAGAAACTGAGTTCTCCACCCAATAGCTGATGAGGAACTGAGGTGGGCTGACAACCATGTGAGGAAAGCTTGGAAGCAGATTCTTCAGCCTCAGTGGAGCCTAAGATGAATGAAGTCCCGCCTGACAGCATGACTACCACCTCCCAGGAGACCCTAATGTGGAAACACATGACTGAGGTGCTTCTGGATTGCTAACACCCAGAATTTGTATGAGATAAGAAATATTTGTTGTTATAAACTGGTAAATTTTGGAGTAGCTTGTTACACAGCAGTTGATAACTAACACAGCAGTCCATCACCTTAATACGATTTTAGTGTCTGCTTATTTGGGCCACTCCTAAATGGAGACTTTGATGGAGATGAGAATGCAGGAAGTTCGTTGGAGAGTGCTATCAGGATACCTACAGAAGGAAAAGAAACAGGATTAAACAAAGGGAGACTCTGCTCTGTGGAGAATCGTAAGGAAACTTCAGATGAACCCGTAAAGCACCCTTGAAACTGGGATGGCCATTCATATTATTAACAGTGTGAGCCAGAGATCAAGCCTTGATGTACCAGCGTCCCCTAGTAACTGGATGTTGGCTACACTGGGATGGCTGTATGAATCTTAGGTAAAAGGGCTCTCTTTAGCTGAGCAATTTCCCAGGGACCTGGCTATTCTTATATAAGTGGTAGAACAAAAATAATAAGAAAAAATGCAGAAATCTTATCAAATTTGGGAGCTATTTTTTATAAAGCATATGACCAATAAATTTATAGGAAAATATAATTTGGAAAGTTCTGTGATACTTACCTGGTCATTCTGTTCTGTGGTGAATTTTGGGCATGTCTCCATTCATAGAGTGAGGATGAACCAGTGATGTGGTGGTGCTAGGTGTAAAGGAGTGGTCAGGGGGTGTTTCTTTCTGAACAAGTTCTGTCTGACAGAGCCCCACTTTAATTAAAAGCTAGCTCGGTCAGTCAGATACTCATAACAAGTTAGAATGGTACATTATGGTACCGCAGAGCTGTTAAAAGAGCCCCTCAAAATGTTTCATGTGCACTGATGCCTCCGATAGTGTCAGGCAGACTCCAACACCTTTTTTCTTTCTTATTTCACATCTCTCCCAGTGATACATATGGATAAACTGATTTCCTCTTGGTGGTAAGAAGTAATAGCAAAGGTAGAAGAAGAAAAGATGTCACGTCCCAAAGCTTCAGACAATAATATAGTCTCTTATATTTCAGTCAGTGGTATCCAGTTCTTATGAATGTGTGGATATTTACAAAGATAAGGCATTCTGCTATCCATAATGCATATTCACTTTCAAGGTAACAAGTTAATTATAATTTTAATAAATGTAACCTGAAAATTATAACTTGGAGTAAAATTGTTTAATATTTTTGTCCTCTTTTATTAAAAAAAGCAATAAAACAAATGTAGTGTCAGAGGGGTAAAAACTAGAAATCTTAGTTGTTTACAGCTTACCGTTCCACTGGAATCTTATTAAGTGGATAACATTAAATGGACAACATAGAAATTAAACTTTTTTAACTTAGAAAAAATATAGGCTTTTATTTTTAAATAATGCCTAGAAGTAATAAATTATAAACATTACTGGCCTCAAAACAATGGATTGTAGTTCAGCTTGAGTCTTTTCCCCTTTCTTACTGCTTTAGCGTTTCAAGGAAATATAGGTGTGTTGTGAGATTTGGCCTAAGGATATTTTTAAGTCTATTCCATAGGGAAGAGTACTAGATTTCTGCTTTTTATTTCTAAGGGTCTATAAGTAGGTGGCATTTCATGAAACCACAGTAGTAGTCATAGCTTCTTAGAAGTAAGTAATTAAGGTCAAACTGAATAGTTGATCTCTCCTCATCTTGTGAAACTTTCTTGTATCAAAGGATGCCTCCCAGTATTTTGGTTGATTTATTTGTACACTTAACGATAGTCCAGGGTAGGATGTCGTATAGGGAGACACATGACTGCAAAACTTCCTTTTAATCAGGTTACAGAAGCTGCCCTCAAGTAAAAAAAAAAAAAAAAAAAAAAAAAAAAAGATCAATAGGAAAAGTCATTCAAAGTTTCCATAATTATTTTTATAGACTGGTATTTATACCTGCATCATATATGTAATTTAAGTTTCATGTTGATTGGTAGTTCTTTGGTATTTTTCTTAGTTGTATATTTCATGTTTTATTTACGTAAATACTCTCACTTCTAGCACTCACAGTTCTATGTGCCTCAGTGACAAATTTTTTTTTAGCAAATATTAAATATTCCAGTTATTTTATGTTAAAAAGATTTTTGAAAATTAAAAACAGACCCCATGAAACTCTTATTTGATTATTTATATCTAAGAAAAAACAGAAATCTTGAAAATAAGTTTTAAGATTATATTGAAGAATAGAACAAAAGGCCATAGATATTTTAAGTCTACCATTTTAAAGATGGAAACCGTGATGCCTAGAATGGCTTTTATTTTTAAAAATGTTACCTCACAAAGAATATGTGGAGGAAACAGAACTCTCGTACACTGTTACTGGGAATGTAAGTTGGTTAAGCCACTATGGGAAACAATATGGAGGTGCCCCAAAATATTAAAAATAGAACTATCATATGACTCAGCAATCCCACCTTCTGGTTTATATGCAAAGGAATTTAAGTCAGGATCTTGAAGCAACATCTGCACTCATATTCTTTTCAGCATTATTTATAATATCCAAGATATGAAAAGCAAACTAACCATCAATGGAAGAATAGATAAAGAAAATATGGTATACACATACTATGGAATATTACTCAGGCTTAAAAAGGAAGGAAATTCTGTCATTTGCTACAACATAGATGAACCTGGAGATGAACATGCAAAATGAAATAAGTGAGACACAGATGGAAAAAACAACATGATAATACATATATGAACAATCTAAAAGAGTAAAACTCAGAGAAACAGGGTGGAATGGTGGTTGCCAGGAGCTAAAGTAAGGGGAAAACAGGAACATATTAGTCAAAGGATACAAACATAAGATAAATAAGTCCTACAGATCCACTGTACAGTGTAGTACCTTTAGTTAACAGTGCTGTATTGTATACTAAAAATTTTCCTATGAGGATAGATTTTGTGTTCTTAGCACCAATAATAATAATGCTAATAGGGCAGGAGAAAGCTTTTGGAAGTAATGGCAAGGTTTATAGTATAGATTATGGTGATCATTTCATAGTTGTATACTTACCTACAAGCTCATCAAGTTGCATACATTAATTTACAGATTTTTGTATGTCAATAAAGAAAGACAATATGCTAGAATGGAAATAATATGAAATTTTGAGTCAGATGGATCCAGGTTCTAATTTTTACTGGCTATGTAATCACAGGAACATTATTAACTTTGTAAAGTCTCTTTTTTTCATAAAAAAGGGAAAAATATCCTTCGCTCCGTGGTCATGACGGAATTAGGTTGTTTTACATATATCTTGAATTACTGCTTGGAGAAACTGGCACCAGTTAATGTGAATGTCCTTTCTGTCTACCATGAGTAAGGGTCATGCAGGTCATCAGTGCATTGCTTCTGTCTGTGGCCATCTAAAGATGGGGAAGTCAAAGGGGGCATAGCAAGTTCTATTTTCTTTGAAGGGAGCCTAAATGCAAGCTAAGCCATGGCTAGCTAATGCACTCAGGTCAACCTTTTCTTAAAGTGGTTCATATCTTATAAAGCATTGGTTATCTTCCTCAGTCATTGCTATACAGGGGTGTGGGAGGCATCGCTATTATAGATGCAACTGGTAAGTAAGTAACTACCGTTTTGGTACCTGAGTTATGTATGATCCATGTGCAGGATCACAAGACTACAAGACTTTCACACCTAATTCTGCATGTGGTTCCTGTGAACATTATGACTCTTGTTGAGTAGCTTCTCTCTTGCTCTCTCTCTGTCTCGACCATGCCATTCAGTTCATCCTTCTTTATTAGGGGGAAAAAATAGCATGGAAGCCCCTTTCCTGGAGAAGAAACTTTAACTTTATGAAAAGGGTAACCACATGGTGACTCATTGTTCTGGTTCTTACTTGATTCATTGACTGGAGTGGGACAGACAATTGGATTTGTTTCTGGAATTGTAATCATACAAGAGTTTGGCTTTCTGTTGATTAGAAGTTATAATCTGATGACCAAACCAAAGAAACAGAAAACTCTGTAAGAATCAGTTCTTGGCTTTTCTTAGTTCAGTGCTTCCATTCAAAAAGGACACTCACTCTACCCATTGTATGATCTGGTTATATTACCTAGTGAGATGGCTGTTACCTCTTTTGCAGAGTGGAAGGGTGGTAAAGTCTATTGGTGGCTTCTGATTTAAACCTGGTCAGAGATAAACAAGAATATATTCTTTACTGAATTTTCCAACTTGGAGTGCTTCAAAACAAGGCAGAAAGAAATAAGTGGAAGAAAATGGGGATAGAATGCAAAACGGGTTATACATTATGTAGGGCAGGATAGGAGAGGAGAAATGACAGAATATTGGGGATGATTCCAGGTCAAGAGGGCCCAGGAAAGGTTTGGGGGTGTTAATCCGTGGCTTTTGTTTTATTTCATTTCTGTCTTTCTCACTCTCTTTTCCCCTACCCTTCTCCTTCCTTTTTGCAATTATTTATTGAGTATCTACTTTGAGTTAGGGGATTGATTTGCAAGAACATTCAAATAAAGGCCCTTGCTTTAACTGAGAAAAACTCCATGCTTGGGATAGTGTGTCTTCATATTCATAGATGCTCAATTTTTTCTTTTTTTTTTTTTTCATTCCATGTCCTTACTCCCAGATATTCTTGTTTTATTTCATGATGTCTATAATCCCCAATTTTTTTGTGTATATGTTTTTTATTGAAGTACAGTCCGTTTGCAATATTGTGTCAGTTTCTGGTGTACAGCACAATGCTTCAGTCATACATGAACATAGGTATGTTTGTTTTCACATTCTTTTTCACCATAGGTTACTACAAGATATCAAATATATTTCCCTGTGCTATAGAGTACGAACTTGTCGTTTATCTTATAATCCCAAATATTAACTGGCCTTATCTGTCTTCTGAAAACTTTCACAGTCAGCTTCCGTATTATTCATTTACCTTCAGTTCTCTGGGTAAAACACTTTCTCTGATACTCATTTTTTTAGAAAAGAGACTAACTCCCTCACTCTCAAAGATGTTCTTTAAAGTCCATTCATCCTGGGAAGTTGCTGCATTTCCTTGATGGCAATACAGAAAAAGCTAATAGACTTTCATTTTGCCAAAGATATATTTAATTTAACAAATAAAACATTTTAATCTTCCATTAAAATAAGAAAACCAATACATGCTATGTTTAGTTTAGATGAAATGCTATTGTGTGATTAAAACCGAGGACTCATTCTTGTGAATTATATAGCTATAACATCCATAATATTTGGGAGAAGACAAGAAATAGTGATTTCTATATTGGAGAAAATATTTAGGAAAAAGTCAAGGATAAGGTCTAAAGAGGAGGAATGGTATATTTATATTAACTCAGTTTTATTTCAGCAGTGCATTGCTGAGTTCCCACTGAGCTTTGGAAGTAGTTTGGAGCATTAAAGAGCACTTTAATCATTCATATTTTACCCCCCAGAGGGATCCCTTCTCTTATGTGACTGCACAGTAAATGAAGGTGCATATTCGGGACATCTGTGGCCAGCTTGATTTTTTTTTTTTCTTCTCTTCTTTTGCTTGTCTGAGAGGTTTCCAGACAGTATTAGCTATTGTGGATAAAAATGGAATCCTTCAGTTCGGTAATACAGAGATGTTTTCTCTCGTGACTCTGCCCTCTCAGATCTTTCCTTTATTGTTCCAAACCACAGCCATAGATTTAGTCCTAAGGAGATCCCCCTTTCCTGACGCTAGTATCTGTGGGATGGACGACAGTGTGCTGTGACTTTTTATACCAACGGGCCACTATCTTTTCTGTACTCTTGCAGATTTTTCTCTTAAGAAGCAGTGCAGCTCTGAAGACTCGTGGAGATCCTGGCAAGCTTCTCCATCAGCTGCATCAACCAACAGGCATTGCCACCTCAAGGAAGTAAGGTACGCATTACAAACGTGAATTTCCTTATTTCCTCTTGCAAAATCCATAAGAGGGATTTTCTTGATGGACTTAAAACACTACAGATTTCTGTGTGTTTTGAAATGAGGTTCTTTGCTCTCCTGGTATTCGTTTTGCCACTGGTAGGAAGATAATCTTAGAATCTAAAATACTCCCAAGTATCTTTTGCTTTGCTTTCATGCCTCTTTGGAGTATCATTTTCACCATTCACTGTCCTTGGACAAGTCACAGAAACAAAGCCTCAGATACTCATTCAATATAGTGTGCTAATTAAGAATGTTTTTTTCGCATAAAATCAAGACGTTGATCAGGTAATGAAATGGACTATCAGATGTACTCAGACGTTCCGTCGTCTCTGCTGAGGACAGTTCCTTTAGATAGGACTCAACCAGGCTGTTAGGTTTGGTTAATAAGTGGTTCATTTTTTGCTGGAATTTGTTCCTCTTTTTCTTCAAAAGTTGGAGAAGCCTCTATTTACAACTTTATTCCACTTCTTATTTTTTAAAAAGGTAACTAAATCTGTAGGAAAAATGCCACAGGAGAGAATAAGTAAAGATTATTTTTTTGAATCCCCCGAGGGCTCAAAAGGTTAGAATCATTACGAATCTGATACTCCTTTCCTTATTGGCACAGTAGGGGAAAAAACAACAAGAACAGCAACGATAACGTCCGTGACAACAAAAACAAAATGACATTATCACACTGGCATTGAAGACACAGCTGAGAAAGCTATATGCTGCTCTGTTGGAGGGTTTCAATAATTTATGAACACTCTATATCACGTGAATAAAATCTCACTTGCTCCTAGAAAAACTCTAGAATTGTCCTGCAAAGGGGAATGATAAGTCTTTTGAGAGGGGAAAAAAAAATGTATAGCGTGTACTTACAAGTACCAACATGGTGGAGAGTTGGAAAGAAGGAAGGAAAAAGAACCAGATATGATACTTTGAAAACTTGGTAAAAGTTCTTTTCACTTCCTTCACCATATAATAGCAGTCTACTTCTCCTTCACAACAGTTGACACAATTATCCAGTCACTTGCAATTAATTGGAGTACCTTGTCCTTTGGCTTCCCCCACCAAAGGGCAAACTTCATGAACAGAGGGACTATATTTGCTTCTACGTTGCACCATCTCTTTGCCACCGTGTGAAATATACAGCTGGAGGAAACCCAGTAAATATTTGTTGACTAAATCTGATTAATAGGATTGTTTGGGAGATTGAAACAGATATTGATAAGAAGGTTCTTTGCAAACAGTAAAGTAATGATAGCTTCATGACTTTATTAATATTGTATATGTGGGTAGGGACAAATGCAAAAATAAACTAACGTTAGTGTTTTAAGAAAATGTTATGGAAAACATATCTAAAACCCTAGTGTAAATATGAGAGGATATATCTCAGAATTTAGAAGTGTATTATGATTTCAAGTTTACTAATACTTTTCTCTTTAAGACAGTAAATTCAAAATGTATATTGCTTGCTGACAGAACTTTAATTACCTGCATGCTTTGCTGCGTCCCTCAGTAGGTTGAGCTGTTTTTCCTCTTTCACTTAGTCGTGACACACTTAGCTAAAAATGAGCAAAAGACTTACTACATGCCTGTGGAGAACAGGATTGCTTTTAATGGATTGCTCTTGTTGAGAAATAAAGAGACAAGAAGTGAAATCAGAAAAGAAACAATTTAGGCCAAGGTTAGAGTTGGCTTGTCTCCCTGATGCAGATACCTACGTACACATTCCTAATGTGCATACTCACCAGCAAAGTAAAGCAAGTTGACTGTCTCACAGGATATCTTACAATATTGGTCCAAAAATATTAATGGCATAGGTTTCTTTGTGGTAGGAAACCTTTTACTGGGCTGAATCTCATCAGTCACTTGCTTATTGTATCAAAAGTGTAGTGAAAACCATGGGGACTTGTTATGAGAAGGAAAGTGTGAAATCTGTTTTTTCTTTTTATCTCAAATTTTTACAGATATTAAAATAGCTTTATACTGATATTATTTATTGCAACATGTCTTCTTTTCTCTCAGACCGAGTCAGAAGTGATTAGACATCAAGTAGAATAGAAACTCACCCTTATGTGGGAACTTGGGTGAAATTTGGGTTTGGGTATCTTTGGGTTGCTAACCCAACCAGCTTTGACAGTTGCCCTCCATGCTGAGGAGACCTACTTCACTGTCCATTTCTAGGCTGTGTTCCGTGGTGTTCATTCTTGCCAGTGGGTTATACGAAAAGTCAGTTGTTGTACAAGCCCTGGAGTATTGTCATCGTCCTCAGGGATGGACAAAAGGGGGGAAAGGACGTTTGGGCTGTGCATGCAAGACAATTAATGTGTGGAAGTTGACCCTGGTTTGGAAGATTAATACAGAGTAAAAAGAGACCAACATCTTCTTACCTAGTTGCCAGGGGCAACCACAGTCTTTTTTCCATACTTAGCTTTTATTTACAAAGTTACCTTACCAAAAAAAAAAAAAAAAAAAAAAACAGACAAACCCAAAACATGTATTAACTATTTAGTCTTCCTAAATTTTATGCATGTACCAACATGGATGAATCACAAAAACTAAATATGGGGAAAAAAAGACCAAGACCCAAAGAAAAAAACAAAACCCAACAAAGAGACAAATCAATTTTTATTAAACTTAAGTAGAGAAAAACAAATTTAATACTTAACGATGCATGTCTGGTTTGTAAAACTACAAAGGGAAGCAACAATTAACTGTAATTAGGAGAGAGGGATTGGATCAGGGAGGGACGCATGGGGCTCTTAGGATGCTGTCAGTCTTCGATTTCTTGACCTGTGTGTTGGTTACATGGTTTTGCTATATAATCACTAATTAAACTGCTATACATGTATGCTGTATGCATTTATCTACATGTACATGATTGCATTTTCACATTAGAAATTGATTGCTATATTAATTTAGAATTTTTGTTTAAACTAAAGAATTAAAAGTTTTTTTACCACTCTTGAAAATTCAAGGAGGTGACTTAAACTTCTCGTCAGTAATGATGATCTATTTGACATAGATACTTAGCTACAGAGACACGTGTGCATGGCTGCAGGTATACAGAGCTTGGGGACCAGAGGAGGGGAATACCTGGCTTGATGTTTATGGGTGGATGATTTCTCAGTCAAGTGTCTATTTGAATCTATTGGTTTTTGTTGGTTTTCTGCCTAGTTTTACTTAGATATAATTTACATATAACATTTTATAAGTTTGAGGCGTGTAACATAGTGATTTGATCTGTGTAAATCTGTTGACTTAGTTGGTTGCTGAGGAGCTGGCTAGAAAGGACTTGAACCTCTGTGACAGTGGTTGGGTTTAGACTTTTATGGATAAGGAGAAATGTCCTGTGGAATAACAGTGACACAGACACACAGAGAGAGAGAAACCGCTTCATTCAGCTGTCGACTCAGTCTAACATGCATGCACATATACAGATGTATATAATTAAGTTATATATCATGTGTATTTATAGGAAGCCCACAGGAAAAGGAGAGACAGGCAATCTTGATGTTAGTAAAATCCATGAGAAACTAACGTTTAATTGATTTCCAATGGGGAGGACCATGAGAGGTGTAATTTAGAGCTATAACTATTCATGGTTTGTAGTTACCGATTTAAGTGCAAAGTTTTATAGAGGATAAACAGTGCTTCATCTGTACATCCTAGAGCATAACTGATGTTACCCACTGACAGTCAAAGAAAGTGAGCCAAAGCAAGTAGGTGATTTTTTTTTTCCCCTAGGTGAAAAGTAGGCTATGTTCTCACCAGGAATACTGTTAAGCAAAATTTTAAGTGAATCACACTTAACAGGTCACATCTTCATAGTTCCCATCTGCTCCATCATTACACATATCCATTAAAAAAGTAATTTAGAGAAATAGTGAATCACTGTGTTGTACACCAGGAACTAACATAGTGTTACAGGACAATTATACTTAAACAAAGACACAGAGAAACTCATAGAAAAAGAGATCAGTTTTGTTTTTAGCAGAGGTGGGGTTTGTCTGGAGGGGGAATTGGACGAAGGTGGTTAAAAGGTACAAATTTCCAATAATAAGATGCATGTTATATATGTTGTTATATATGAAAGCTGTTAAGAGAGTAAATCCTGAGAATTCTCTTAACAGAATACTTTTTTTTCTTTTCTTTTGTATCTGTATGAGATGATGATGTTCATTAACCTATCGTGGTAAGCATTTCATCATGTACGTCAAATTATTGTGCTGTACACTGTAAACGTATACAGTGCTGCATGTCAACTATAACTCAGTAAAGCTGGAAGGAAAAAAAGTCTTTGAATTAAGAGCTAGACCAGTGTGGAGGCTGATTTTACTCAGTAAGGATTCATCCAGACTATCACAGTTAGAGTATGAGTTGGAGGTGGAGGCTTTTGAACCTGGAAGGTGGTTGAAAGACAAAGGAAGAGGAATGTATCTCTTTTTATCATAAGCTTATCTCACAGTGTTTATCCAGGAAGAGGCATATCTATCCCCACACCCCTTCCCAGAATCATGACATTAATAACTTTAAAAAGCTTTTAAGGTTTTGGGATTCAAACTGGTTTGTCATCTTCGAAATTATCCCAGAAATTCAAAGAGCCAGTCTGCAAAGGGGTGCGTGGCTGTGCTAGGAGATTATTATCTTGTTAGGGAGGTTGAGCACGTACTTCCCAGGTCTGAGCCTCTCGGAGAGTAAGTGCCTGTTTTCTCTGCCTAAAGCAGCTTTGACTTTTTCGCCTCTGTCTCTTTTAACGGGGAAGTCTGTAACTTCTGTGAGATCTTGAACATTCAGCTCAGGTCAGGAATTACATCTTTGAGACCCCTTGAGTTGCTTCCTCTGCTCTTCGATGTAGTCTGAATTAGATTCCTTGCCTGTACTGCCCCTGCCTCCAGTATAGACCTTCATCACGGCATTGACCATTACTCTCTGTATCTGTTCACTACATGGTGAGCCTCTGAAAGATAGAGCATCTTCCATCTCCATGTTTCTAGTATCCAGCCCATTGTTGGATCCCAACAAATGTCTACTAGAGCATTAAATAAGTGCTTTGAGAATTCACAGCACGAAAGTATCAGTCCAACCTCCTGTGTTGGTATTCAGTAGGAAATCTCCTTTCTTCCTGGATATGCCTAACTTTACTGGAAATATTATATACCGAATTTCTCTACCTATCTCAAAAAAAAAATTTATTGTGTTGCTGAATTGCTGCTTGTGTTATAACTTTTTTGTGCAAATTGGAAATACTTTTTCTCTTAATTATAAAAGCGTAAGTCATGTTTATGTTTTAAAGATAACACCATTAAGCTACAACTGCTGTGACCCTTTTGACTGTATCATTTTATGTATTTACTCTCTTTTCTTGTGTGTGTGTTTATTGTAATAATGATTATTATATGAAATATATATTGTTTAGACTACATGTTTGTGTTAGAGAGGATGCACTTATGAATTTCTATACCCCGTTCCCTTTTTGGTCTGCATACCATTAAATACAGCTGCCCAAGTGAAAAGGAAAACTTGAGATTTTCCTCAGCTGCCCACCAGGTGGCATCAGAGTTCTCTTCATAAATCCAAAGGTTCGTGCTTTTCTCTGACATTTATGTGCTAGACTCTTAAAGCAGAAAGTTTCCCATCTGAGAGTTGAGTATTCATAGCATCTTTATTATGGTTGGTCCTCATATCTCCATTTTGATGCTAATTCTCAGTGTAGTTACATGGGTGAATAATCAGCACAGCACTAAGAGGAAATATAAAACTTGGCCTGAGCAAGCTTGAATAAATGTGAGGTTTTAAAGTACATACTAAATGCAAGGAGAGGGAGATAGAGTTTTCTGATGGCAGGGGTACCAGTAGCTGACTTGATGATTGGATGTTTAACAGAGCATATAAATTCAGCTACAGAGAGTTGCCAGGAGCAGTTGCATAATTCACATGAAGCAAGTTTGCGTCCGAGTGAGTCAACAGCATCCATTGCTGTTTTCAAACTGTATTTATTCTCAAAGAGACTGTATCTCATTTCCTCTATATTCAAGGGCTGTACAAATGCAAATTTGAACAGACACTTGTTTTCTCAGAACAATCAAAAGCAAACTTAATCACAGCTCCCAAGGTGTACTCCGGATGTCAGAAATAGGGACAAAGAGACTTTTTCCAAATTTTAGGGAGGAACAAAAATGCCTAAATGTCTGGATCCCAGGTCTCTTCAAGCTATAGTGCAGGTAAGATCCCTGACCAGGCATCCAGGTAGCTACTTTTCTTTTTCAGAAAGGCTGTATGATACCAAATGAAGCCCTAAGTTGGGCATCTGTGAGAACACGGCTTTCATTCTGGATACTTTTCTAACTGCGTATGTGATTTAGGGCAAGCATTTTAATTAACCTCCTTCTTAATTGTTTTTTTTTTTCCTTCTCATTTTAAAACTTAATAGGTGGAAACATATGGTCTTCAGGAAACCTTCAACCTGTCATGTTTTATGAGTATATTTCTGTTTTCATTAATGTTTCCGAAACTCAATGTTTTAATTAAAACACATTCATTTCGATTAGTAAGTCTGCATGTAAGTCACTAGTTTAGTACTCAAAATGATCTTTTTCCATGAATGTGATAATAATTTTAGGGATTCTTTTCCCTAGTTAAATGACAAGCACTAACAACAACAACAGCAAAAAAGCAGTTCAATAGCAGGAAACTGGAAGAGCCTTTGACAGAGGGGATTTCATCAGGGGAGGAAGAACATCACCTGTGAAGGATAAATATGAGATGAGGTTTGGAGAAATCCCATTGATAAATATTCTAGCACACACGCAACATTTTCTGAGCAGGAACAGCTCTTAGAATTCTGGATTTTTCAAGGAAGTAGGAGAAATTAGCTCATTTGCATAAATCAGATGTCATAATTTGTGCACATGGTTGAATTTCTAAACCACATTGTATACAAGCACTATACTGTTATTTTATATGTATCGTATATTCATAAAATAAAATGGTATTCCACAGGAGGTGAATAAGAAATGTCTGCTAAATTAAATTGAATTAATTCCATTCAAACTGTATTGCTTATATACTATGTGTAGGATATTTTGCAAGACTTGGGATGCAACGATGGTTTAGACCATGTAAGCTTTTAAAAACCTCATTTAAGCACTTAAAAATATACAGTACAGTGATAATAGAAATAGTAACAATGAATAATTTTAGTGTAGATGAGAGGTAATTGAGTTATCTAAGGCACTGGAGAATCACAAGATCTGATTTCTAAGTGAGAAGTTGACCCTAGGGTAGGGGGAGGAAAGTTGAGGAAGAGGAGGGGTATAAAATAACAGAGAGATGGGTGAGCATCTAGAGTACTGGGAACTGTAATTTTCCAAGAGGGTGATGTTAAGCAAAAGAACTGGAAAGGTGATTCTGATTAAGAAGGGTCTGGTATGTTAAGGTGCATAGACTTTTTTGTGGTTAATGGGGAATCACTGAGGATATTAAACGTACAATGTACAGTACTGGAATTTCCTTTAAAAAGATCTGTCTGGAACAGTGCAACATGACAAAGGGGAGGTAGTATGCTCTGGGAATCATCTAGAATCATCTAGAGTATGAGTGCTTGGACTAAGTGGTAATGCTTGGAAAAGAAAGAGGAGATTCTAGAAATATTTATTTATAGAATTTAGTAATATGAATTCAAGAAGAAGTCTTATCTTTGAAAAAATTGTACTTTTTGATTCAACTAGGGTAAGTTTTGCAGATTACATGCAAGTTGAAGTGAATGGTGACATGCAGGATTTAAGTTTGCATTCACTCAGCTGCTCCATCAGTAGACAAGCAGTGCCAAGGACACTCTTGAGCTCAAAGACACCAATGAGTAGATGGAACTTTCCCCTGTTTTCCGTGGAGGTTGACCTAAAGTGCAGTCATTTCAATTCATGGATTTACAAATTGTAACATTCTCAAATGGATTTAAGAATCCAACATTTAGAAGACCACAGAAAGCCAAGCTTGGTCTCTTTTGTGTGGGTGACCAGAAGGAGAGAATGAGTGAGTCCTTAAGTGATGCAGTTCCTTAGCATAGAAGGCACTTTTTGCTGAGCTAGGGTTGCTCATTTCTGTATTTTAATTCTCACTGAGTCATCAGCCTGTGGTAGTCCTAACATAACTACTACGTGGAGAAAAATGCAAAGCCATAGAAGATATGCTTTAGTAGGTTTAGTTAGAGGCATTTTTCCATTATTAGGCAGAGAAAAAATTTACATGAAGCTTCTCTATTCAGTTTCTCTATAATCTCACACATTTCACATTGGAGCACATCTAGTACGTAATAATATGGTTGTTATATGTTTAGCTTCTCTTCTGTGAAATATTTTGTAGCAGCGTTGCAGAACATCTGTGTGCCTCATATCACACACAACTGAATTGGAATATTCAAAGTGCGAATAATTACCAGAAGTTATTGTATAATGAGGAGAGCTTAGAAAGTGTCTCAGTTAAGAATTCAAGTCACATCAGTGGTGGGTGATGGTAACAGAGAATTTCAATTACTCCTACATTCATGGTAATAAGAATTGATAAATGACTTAGGAAGGCCAGCTATCTATGGAGATAATATAAGTCTAATTTTCTACCCAGTTTAATAGAAAATCAACAAGATCAGTCCTGCTAGCAAAGTCAGAGCAAACATGTTAACAGCAGAGGGTCGTAAGAGATGTGTGACTGTGAGGAGATAAAATCAGATATGAAATAGTCTTAATTGCAAAAAGAAACAAAACCAACTGACATGTACTTTTGAGAACTGGCTTGGAAAAGACTGCATTGAAAAAAAATCAAGTTTTACAGTTATTCTCCATGTGGCACCTAAAATTTGAACAGCAACCAAAGAAGATAATACTACCATGTGATCATTTTAATTCATTTTTATTAACTCCAATTGTCAAAAGTGACAACTGCAAGACTTTTATCAGTCAAGTTATGAGCAACTTCAAGGACATGAAGTGCATTTGTGTGTGTGTGTATTTTTTAAAGCAGGACAGGGAAGGTGGAAATTCTTTCAATTTGAGAAGCAATCAAATGCCATATAAAAAAGACAGGATGAGTAAATTGCAAAAATGAGTTTAGCAAAAAGTTGTTCTTAGTATTTTTATATTGGACTTTTTCTAACAAATGGCAAAATAGCCCAAAACACCTTATTTTCTTATTTAAGTAGAAGAGAGCATTCTTCCTAAGTGTGGAACTTTTAGAGAATCTATTTGTATTACAAATTTTAGATGGAATGCAGAACAATTTTGTAGTTTTTATTTCACAGACAGTTGCTCAGAATACCTTTTTTGGAATACTTACTTGGGGGCATCTACTGTGAGAGATTTCAAAATAAATTTTGTTCCTACCCTCAAAAAAAAGTTATAAATGTGAAAATGTGTCCAAAGAAATAGAAATTGAGTTTTATTGAAGTAGAGAGAAAGGACTTACACCCATAATGGAAGTAGGGGATTCTTTCGATGGTACATGTTGCTTGAATGCTGAAGGATGGGTAAAACTGTAATGGATTAAATGAGATTTAAGGGAGAGCATTTTATTAGAAGAAACTACGTGAATAAAAGACAAGAAAGAGTATATATTAGGAGAAGCAAGTTTAAGAAATTAAGTTTGATTAAAAGATCAGTTGCATGTAAAAGTAGGGCATGTGTATTAGTAAGTTTAAAATAGCTTCTATTATTCCAAAATATAGTTCAGTCTTACCTGGTTTTCTCAGGATGTGACATCTGTTATTTTCATAATTATCTTTGAAAAATCTTTATTATGCATTAGATGAAAAATGTTCTTTTAATTCATAACATACATTTATTAAGCCATGTGGCAAAGTCATAACAATGTTTTAAATTTGAAAAATCATGTAATACTTTGAATCATATTCTATAACCAAATTGTAGTTTACGTATTAAATCACTGGAAAATTTACAAAATGCTTTATACCACTGTTTCATTAAAGATTAATAGAAAACTACTGTAGTAACCCATGGTAGAATTTCTTGATATTCACAAAGGCTGTTACTCTGCTGTTTAGTTTCACTGAAACCCCCTTTCTTATATCTGGGTAACGTAATACAGCATATTGTAACAACGTAGAAATGCTAAAGTGTTGCATGCACATCTTGGTAGGATATACATACCTAACAAGCAGTGAAAGTAAATACCAGTACGTACATGTTAATTACATATGGCTATTGACATTAAATATACTTAGTGATTTCTTTCTTGAATGAATATGTTTGTTCATGATGATTTGTGTTTGTTAAATTAAAACGTTCTTCAAAATTTTAGAGTTAGATCAATGTCATAACTAAAGCAGTGGAATGACAGGTCAGAGGGGAGAATAGATACCACACAAAATCACATGGCTAGGCAGGCAAGCAGAGGTTCCAACAACGAGAATAAGGGGCACATCTAGAGATCCCCGTGGGTGAAGCAGACATTAGGGGAAGTTTGTGGAGGGACAGGAGCAGAAATGCCAATAGGAAGTGTAGGGTAAAGTTAGACTCTGTTCCTACAGGTAATTCAGACACTAAAAAATCAGGAAAGATGAGAATCAGACAATAAAACAATTGGACTTAATTGACATTTTTAGTATATTCCATCCCCCCCAAAACAGAATATACATTCTGTTCAAGTGGGCATGGAACATTCTCTAGAATAGACCACATACTCAGACACGAAAGTAGCCTCAACAAATTTAAGAGGATAGAAATTATTTCAAGCATCTTTTCTGACCACAATAGCATGAACCTAAAAATTATTTTTTAACCGCAAGTCATCTTCAGCATAAAATTAAAAGTCTTCAAAAGTCTGATAATTACTTTAAAGCTACACCATCATATCATATGTCTGGCTTGTAGCCATTGGAGTCTAGCATTATCTTGACATAGGGACATGTTCCTTTTATGTGGTCTTCATTTTGTCTTCAGACCCCTGAATCCCTCTTCATGTACTGGCTTCATCCAGATTATTTGCAGTAGAAAATTTCTTCCTTCTGGATTCCCAGATACTCTGCTTTAAAAAATAAGGACTCAGCAGGACACATTACATAAATGTAAGAAATTATGGTTTATAGTCTTCCTGGAAAGATCAACACTATTGCTATAGTCAAATACAATTTGAAATGTCTTCCTACACCATTCTAGAGACAGGATACCCACAACAAAGCTGTACGTATAGGACCAATACATTCTCTTATCTTTGGATTAACAAAACATACACTATAAGCCAATTAGAGAGGAAAATGAGCTTAATTACCTAGCTCAGATCAAAGAACATAAGCAGCAAAGAATCTAATTGAAATTAATAATATAATGGGTAGCTTTATCTAATGCCTAATCTAGGACATTTCATCTTAATTTAATGTCAGCTCTCAAATTCACAAGAAGGTCCCATCATTGTCACTGATTGCTAGGAAATCTGATAACCCCGTGGCAAATCCTTCTTGTGTATTTGTTGCTCAATTCTAAGTAATAGATTTAACTCTGTTCAGCAAAGAGAGGTCAGAAAGTTCACCCTGCTACATGTTTGTATTGAATTCCATTAGCTTCCCATCTCCTATTTTAGCCTGATTAATATTCTTCAGATGTTATTGAGTAGTGCAAATGATCTATGAAATGTACATAGCTGCAGGCCATATTTATATTGAGTGGGAGCAGTGCCTAAGTTAATCAAGAACTCTCATTGATGCCTCTAAACCTCACTTAGAGTATATTTACAAAGTACTGCTTATTTTAATGTTTCTCGTAAATTGATCCCCCAGTACAGTCCAAGGAATATATTAAAATCACTGTGTCGACAACATGTAAAGAAAAAAATCTAATTAATTTATGGGCATCCAGTCTCCACTGTTAACTTTTTAATCCAAACCAAAACAGACCAACCTTTCTTGGTAAAAGGTTGGTGAGGCAGCCTGTATCAATCGTTTAACTTTGCAGCAAGAATGACGTATTTCCATCAACTATTAGAATTACCTTAAACATCTTTCTAGAATGGTAAATCAAAACATTGTACCATTTAACATGTATATTGATTATAAGCCTCATCCTTCTTTAGAAAAATTTTAAAGGCAGTTTGATACCTAAAAACCAGCAATTGGGTGTGCATTCAAAATGCAAAAGAACTTAATAGGATTATGAAGCCCCTTAAAATGGTCAGGGCGGCTTTGGGAGAATAACCATAATCAGGTATAGTTATTCAGGTAAAAACAAAATTCTGGCAAACAACAGCCCAAGAGCCACAATGAGTCAAAGTGGCAAGAAACTTTAAAAGGCAAATAAGGTTTAGGAGAAGGTTGCATGTATGGGCAGCTGAGGGTTTTTTCCTACATGGAATGAATGCACTGGCCCTCTTTTGGAAGCTCTGCAATTGTGTTTCCCTTCATGCATCTTATGAAGACAAAGATATTAAATCTTAGTCTCTCGGTGTAGAGAAGTGTGACTAAAGAGGCCAGATTTCCAACACGTGCCAGAACAGAGAAAAATAAATTGCAAAACTGTTCTTTAGTGAATTATTTTGCATAAAAATGTTTTCTGTAAAAGTCTGACTAGGCTCTAGTAAGAAAACCAAACTTGCTTGAACTGATTGGCTAATACATCAAAGTGACTGATATGTGTGGTTATACACAGCGGGCTAATTCTATTGTGGAGAAAATTCATGTAGTCAATATCCTTGCTGTAGTGGTGCTTAAACTCAAGCACTCCCTGATTGTTCCACCTGGTTTATGCAACTCCCTGAGAGTGTACGGAATCAAACTCTCCCACTCGTAGAGGGTTGAACCACAACATGTTCTTGCCCTTGGGAATATTTCTCTTTTTTTTATGGGAAATGATCCATGTTTTTAATTGAAGTATAGTCAGTTCATAGGGAATGTTTCTCTTGATGCTGAAGCAGTTGGTTTCTGTAAGTGCTTCCTTAGTGGCTGTGTGTCAGCACAGCAGGAGATACTTTTGGTACCTGTTGAATAAGGCGCTTTCTTGCCCTACTGCATATTAAATCAGACAAACTAACAAATAGTTATTTAATTGATTTATGGATGAATACTTTATTTGTGAAAGTTCATCAATTTTGAAAGAGAGAGAATTGAGCATACTAAACAGATTGAACAGGGTGATCTGATTAAATTCCTCACACACCAAAAACAAAAAAAAAAAAATGAAGCATTAGACTGATGACCACTAAAGAAAATTCTGGACTTCTATAGATTAAATGTTGTTAGGAGAATTCAAATACCAAAGAAGGAAATTGTCATTGTTGTCTGGAAACATTTACTGCAAAGATGAATTCGTCTGCAATATAAAGTACATGAAATGCAAATGTATTATAGGAAGATGAACATTTATTATGTTATTTTTAGAGAATATACTGTAACATCTCTATTTTGAAAAAATGCATCTGGTTGCATGTCATTAATTATGAAGAAGGGAAAAAACTGAATAATCTTAAGGCACAAAACACACAGTCTTGTTTTGATTGGATTATCGTGTCTGAATGTCAAGATCGCTTTAGATTAATCAAATAATGTTGTAACCTTCAGCTTCCTGAATACCTCAACGTGGCCTTTGAGTCATCTTTGATAATATATATGAATAATTGGAAACACTTTTGTCATTCATATTTTACCACAGAAAATAATGTATAGGTCAGCTGTTTTATATCTCTTACATAGATACTAGATACCCAGAACATCAAAACATGTTAATATAAAAGATTCTTCATCAGGTTTCTTTGAACAGGTGATTCTTCATAATTGCTTAGAATGCTTGCTATGTTGCAGAGAACCATGGAATGACAAACCGAATTCAAATCAAACCAGTTTTTGAAAACTGATTATATTCAAAGCTTTATGCCAGTAATTTTGGGGAAACAAAAAAATAAGGCACAACAGTTTCTACCCTCAGAAAGCTTGGGATATAGCCTATTCAATGAATACGTGAGAGTTAAAAATGATATTTCCTGAGGAAATGGAAAGATACATCTTCTTTCTGCCTCACAAGTAGGACTAGCTCAGTTAAGCCTCCAAGGAGAGACACCACTTCACTGAGCTGGCCATAACTGTTAGGAGTTTAACAAACAAAGGTAGAATAAAAACATACCAAATGTAAGGTTTTTGTTTTTAAAAAGAAAGTGGGATATAAAAATGCAGAATATTCTTGAGAAATGATCACTCTTCTAGTTGAGTTGAAGCCTGGTTGGTGTACAGAGACAGGGAGGGCGGGGTGGGTGGGCACCAGGACCTGGGAGCAATTCATGGAAGACCTTGAGTGCCATGATTAAAAGATCAGACTCCCTACTACAGACCCTAGTGGTACATCCAATGGCACAATGGCTCCCAGATGGGTTCTGGAGCCAGACAGTCGTCATTTAGATCTGCCCCCACCCCCTAAACAAGTATCTGCTTAGGTAAGGACCAAGTATTTGGGTAGACTTAAATGGGATCTATAACATTTCTGTGCCTGTTTATCCATCTAAAAAAATTGAGATGATAATAGTACTGATGTGTTGTTTTGAGAATTATTGCAGTTAAATCTGCTAAATTGCTTAGAACAGTGCGCCGACACATAGTGAGTGTTATATGTTAGCCATCATTAGCCTTGAACCAGAAGGTGATGCCCAAGACACACTTGCTAAGGTGAAGTATGGGAAATTTTACAGACATAATCCTTATTGGATTATTCCTCTGGAAGATTTACTGTGCTCTTAATAATCCCTTCTAACATGTCAACTGTGCTACGTCACTCGTGGTCACTAGTATGGATTACTCCTGCTGAGAACACTAATTTAAAGACTTAGTTATGCATTTTAAAAGTTATAATTTCTCATTCTTAGTAAGAAATGTTTATTGGCAGACAAATAGTCAAGTAGTTGAGTGGATAAAACCAGAAGCAAATACCACAATCACTGAGAGGTTAAAACAAACAAAAATTAAAATGACTTTTTTTTAACTCTTCTAAATAGAGATAATTATATTTTTGTCTTTATACTTCTCCAGATTTTAGTTTGTTTGAAAAAGGATATTCTCTTCCTAAGCAGATACTATTTTATTCTCCCTCACTTCAGGTTTTCTTTGGTTCTCATTTTACTAAGAAGTCATCTAGCTGTAAGGTAACTCATACTTTTAATTTAAAATGCTCAACACATCCTGATTCTTTTTTTATTTTACATTAATAAGATACGCTGAAGAAGAAAAGAGTTAGTATTGCAGCATATAAGACAATTTTGAAAAATTACAAAATGCCATTTTTTGTAACTATAGCCTTGAAACCTACTTAAGTCAAAGAAAATAAAATATTGCTTTTAAAAAATGATCGTTGAAGCATTGGAAATAGTTAAGAATGCTGGAAAGAGTATACCAGGTAAGGAGATAATATGGCTAAAATGCTAGGAAATCCCACAGTCTCAGAGTTAAAATAAAAATAATACATTTTATTGAATACCTATTAATGTGCCAGTACTGAAAAATGAGTTAAGTTATTTAATCCTTAAGATAACACCAGAGTTATTTACTAGTATTTTCCCAATTTTACAGATGAATAAAATGATGTACAGTAATTTGTACTCTTAGCTAGCTAGAAAGTGACTGAGTGATGCTTTGAACCAAGGTAGGATCATTTGGAAAAACACACTTTATTAAACTATTACACTAAAGAAAATTACTTAGTGAAGAAAAATGAGAAGAAAACAGATTATTTGCTCTGATTACCTGTTTCTGGGTAGCAAACTGCTCCAAAACTTAGGAGAATAGAACAATTTTTATTTTGCTCATAAATTTGAAGTTTGGACAGGGCTCAGCAAAGACAGCTTATCTTTGTTTCACTCATCAGCTAGAACAACTTGAAGTCTAGAGGCGGGAATTGTCTGTAGGCTTGCTCACTCATATCCAGTGGTGGATGATGACTGCTGCCAGAGGACTTAGCTTGAGTTTTTGGCTGGAACACCTTAATCTTGTTCTTCATACGGACTTGACTTCCTTGCAGCATAATAACTCTATGTAAGGGTGATCATCTCAAGAGATGGCCAAATGAAAGTTGTACTACTTTTTACGAACTAGCCTTGGAAGTGAAGTAGCATGTGACAGTGTGATAACTAGTAGGGGAGATTTACAAAGCCAGTTTTCCAAATAGGTGGAAGCCAGGTTGCAGTGACTTACAAAGTGAGTTAGAAGGAAAATTATAACCAGCTGAGTCTGGCTCCCATTGGTTTCTCTGGCCTTCCTACTCCACAGCTGGCTGTGCTCCAGGCACAATGGCTGTCTACCAAGTGCTTGCATTGGTTTGCTCCCTCCACTCATAGAATCTCTGCACGTCGTGTTTCTACTGTTTGGGATGCAATCTCCACCTTTGTTTACCTGGTTTAATCCTACTCCTTGTACTGATTTCATTCATTCACTTTATCAAGGAACTGTCTCTCCCCCATACCAAGCCGAGTGTTTCATATTACTCTTTCCTTTCAAAATAGGAATTTTATCTTTGTAAGTATTCACTTTTTCTGCCATTATCTGATTAATGTTTTCTCCTTTACAAGATCTACGAGTCAAGGAATATATCTGTTTTTGCTTGTCCCCAAGAGTCTAGTAGAATGCGTAAAACTTATTGGGCTTTCTCTAAGTAGTTATTAAGTGTGTTTATGAAACAATTTTTGAAAACTACCATGTAAAAGGAAAGAAACTGGTCATATGTAGAGGAAACTAGAAGATCAAGGAAATCCATTAGACAATTGAGAAAACTATTTCAGACCATTATGAGAAAGAATTAATTTGGTCATATTGTTAGTGTAAGCCAACCTTTCTTTGAAAAAAAGTACACTCAAAATATATATTGGCCCAAACATAAAAGATGTATATTTCTTGCTCAGTTATAATAAAAGGCCATTCCAGGCAGGCAGGAGGAAGTTAATGCTCCTTGCAGTTACTCAGCAACCAATGCTGATGTCTCTCTGTTGTCTTTGACACATAATTTCCATGGTCACTGTGTTTGTTATCTCCATAGGATTCAGCCAAAAAAGGAAAATAGTGTGAGGACGTCATGGTTTGAGCTTTTCCTAGACCAAGTGTAGGAATGACACCCATCATTAACCCTCAGAGTGAGCTTGAGTGCTGTCAAATTGGTATAACTGATCACAGGAGCCTAGGAACTGTGAGCCAGTGGTGTATGCTCAGGAAGAAGGGAAAATCAGCCTTGGAGAAGAGTCCCTGACTTTGCTACAAGAGTCGTCCAACAGTATCTTGAAATATTATGGTTTAGAAGTCCATCAGAATACTTTTCAAGAAAGCTGACAAGTTTGATGATACATGATTACTAAAGTAAATGTTACTGATCATTCTTATAAGTTGTATGGTAAAGCAAAATAGAAATAAAACCATTGCTGAAATTTGGGGTTGGATGGTAGGAAGGTATTCTTTAGATGGTATTTAGGAAACAAAAGTCCTTTCTTGCAATTACCCAAGCAAAGGCCAGAAATGTCTTCTCTGAATATCTAGTGTTAACTGCTTGCCTGATTATTCAGAAGTTACATGTACTATTCATCAGTTATATAAGAAAAAAGAAAAAGGATGTGCAAATGATCATTTAATGATGCAGCTTCAAAGGGGCCACAGGGAAAGGGAAAACCTAAAATCATTAGACTCCCAAGATCATAATTATACACCTGATTTTTGATCAGGGGATTTTCCAAACTTGAAAAAGATTTTTTAAACTCTGAGTATGAGAGAAACTGAATAAAAAAAGGAAAAATATCACTCATTCCTTTTTTCACCTCAAGTATTCTTTTATAGAATTAAGTCTTAAACATTATTAAAGTATATAAAATGTTCTATTAAATTTCACTGCTTTATATATCTATAGGGTATGACTATCTTAAAACGAGAAATTGTGCTTTAAAATCCTGATAGAAGGGTTGTAAACTATTTCTACCAGTTCCTTCTGTCCTTTCTATTTAAGAACAAATTACTTCTCAAAAGAGGGCTGAGCATGTGGAGTAGACACTTCTCAGTTAACACTTGATGCAGGGAAATTGTGGCAGTGAGGTCCTATGGAAAGCAAATGACACATACAACACGATTAAAGAGAATTTAATGATGCTATTTATAAAAATGTAGGTAGGACTAAGGGACTAGTAATGGGGGAAAGGAGGTGGAGTGGTTTTCATGACCTAGTCAGAGCCGTTGTAAGAAAGGGGCTTCCCGACTAGAGGAATGCAACCTCTCTGCTCTCTGCCCTGTGAGGACTGGGGCACCAATACCTCAGCCTCTCTCTGCTCTCCCACACTGTCTTCCTGCCGGCGTAGCCTTCCACTGGCCAAACCAAGCTACAAGCCAGAGAGCCCGGTAGCCTGATGATGAAATCCATAGACGTCAGTCTGCTGGGGCAAGGCGCAAGGTGAAAAGTTGTGGGAAATATACCTAAGAGGACAAACAGAATATTCAGAACAGATGCAAGAACATTTGTGAGAGAGAGAGATTAATAGTGTATGTACGTAATAAGGCAAGTACATTTACATATTCCTGAAATCTGTATTTTGTTCATTGAGAGGTGTGTGAATATTTGTTTTATTTAAACAGAAATTTGAAAGTTTTAGAGAGAAAGCATTGAATCTGCATAAGATCTCCTTACCAAAAATAAATTAGGGTTTTTGAAGTGTATTTTTTGAGCCCTTGCCTGATCGTGATGAAATAGAGCAGCACAGGAGATGCCAAGACCGACAGCCAAAAGCCCCGATGAAGCATGAATCAGACTGTACTCCGTGTTCACTCAGAGGAAGAGGGAAAAAGAAGCATCAGAAGGAGGATACAGAAGAGGTATAATGTTCAGATTTGGCAGAATAATGGTCAAGGTACTCAGTCTGATGATCAGGGTCTAGAATTTCTAATCTAGCATCATTGTCACTTGAAGCTTAATTGGCATCAGTCTGACTGGGAATGGCCATAACTCAGGATTATATACACCCACACGTTCAGAGGAGAAAATTGGTGATGGATCAAGCAGAGAAGATGCAAGATCTTGGCAGGGAGGCAGAGCTTAAAGGAATCTGACAATGGGCCGTGATGAAGAAAGACTGCACATTTGTTGATTGACCATTAGAGAGGTCCATCACAGTAGCTTGATTAATATCATGCAGATGGTAGACGGATGAGTAGAAGGTCAATTCCAGATCTTTCTGTCTCAAACAAAAATTCTTTCTGTCTCAAACAAAAATTCTTTCTGTTGTAACATATGGCCTACAGCAAAAAAGAAATCTAGATATCATCAATTAAAATGAATCATTCTTTAACAAGTCTGAAAGCTTTCCCCAGCAACCAGATCTTTCTAGTTGAGCGAAAGCAACAATATATTTGTAATGTACAGTTGTAAACCTAACAATACAGTCATAGCAGATCAAAACACATCAAAAATTAAACACTTTGTTGACAGACTCAAACATTTGGTCTTTAAGATACCTATCTCAGATTAAATTTGTAAGCCAGATATTTTTATACTTTAAAGGAACAATTTTATATTCTAGAGAATTGTTTTATTACCACATCTGAAGCTATTTTTTTCCTAGTAAATTTCATAATAAGTTAATTTCCTGTGCCTCTTCCTCAAGACATTTTTATATCATCAGGGAGTTTTGTAGGACCCAATAATTTTTACTTTTATAGTGGGATGAAAAAGATTTAAACTTCAAAACAAAATACTTTGGTTAAAAGCTTAGCTCTGCTGTAAAGTTAAATGATGTATAATTTGCAAGTTATTTAAGCCTTAGTTTCTTCCCCCTTCTGAAAAATTGGGTTACTGTTACCAGTTTCACTTGGTTGTTTCCTAGTCCATTAAGCCTGTGAAAGTGTTTTGAGACTTGTGGGATTTATAGGAAGGCAAGATGCTTTTCTAAATGTGTCATTTGCCAACTATGCTTCAAAAAATGTAAGGATAGGACCCTTTTTGGAATATTGTATATTCCAGGACTTTGTCCTATAGGCATGATCGTGTCACTGGAAAACTTCAGGGCTTTGACAAATTTTATTATAGTTTATCTAAACCAAAGACTAATGCCCCATGCATGCCTGGAGACTGCATTAACCTCTTCTTTTGCTGACATGTGAGGTAATATTGCTTTAACTGATCACAGAAGGAGATATGTCAGAGCACCGTGAGTCCCGAGACGGTGCCCTTTACCCCTGTTGATCCGGTGATCACAGTGCTGCCATCACACAGCCTTAGAGAGTCTGACCCTATCTCTCCTAAAGTCTTACTACAGCAAGCGTGTTTTCTTTTATCATCTAGTTCACTTCCACACCCTCGCTTTCTCTCATTTACCAATACTAAAAATAGTACAGAAAAAATGAAACCTGGATATTTATGATGCGTCTAATATCCGACAGTTCCTAAGTTGTGTTGCTACTTGTGAGTTGACACTTCTTCTCCCAACAGTGATGGGCCGGAGTCTCAGAGCCTCAAGTAAATTTCAGCCCCTGCCATGGCCACTTGAATGCTGAAGCGTGCTGTGTATCCAAGCCTATGGATAAAAAACAACTTAGCACTTACATGTCTCTTCCAAGTGATTCTAGCTTTAGCAAGTTGGGAAAAAGGCCCTTTCCTTGTCTTGATTAAGTTATAGTTTTATCAGAGTTTGCTTATGTGTTATATTGTTATTGTAACATTTTCCATTCTTCCTGTAAAGGTATTTTTCTTTCTTTTTGTAATAAAAATATATTGAACTCAAAATGTAAACATATCACCCATTGCTTTTTTGTTACTGCTCACATATGTTCCCTTATGGTAGATATCTTAATGTTCCGTTTTTGTCTTTTTTTTTTTCTTTGTTTTTTCTTAAGAACCAACCTGGTCCTTATCAAAAATCCAAATCAAGTCAATGGAATATACAGTATATATTTTCATCTGTATTTTTATAGCAATGGAATTTACTTCACTATTAATGGATAAGGTCGTGTCAGTTATTTTTAAGACAAGTCAAGCACTTTATAATTACAGAATCTGCGTTCAGTCTTTTGAAAAAATCTTTATCAGTCCCATAGCCCAACAATTTAATTAATTACTTTCTTTGACCCACGTGGAATTGTAGCCCAAGGATGTTAAGTGACATGTTCTTGATAAAACAGTAAGTCAAGAAAAATTCCAGAACTAAAATTGTGTCTTCTAGCTCTCATCCAAGTTTTGTGTTCCAGTTCCCCACCCTATTTCAGAGCTGTGTGGTGCATTATGTGAACATATTATAGCAGATGATGATGATGATACAATCACTATTTATGTACGGGAATGAATCCCCACATCAGTAGAATCTCTTTGAGGAGGGACTGTTTGTAGAATTGTGGTGAGTGTACGGACAGTGGAGACAGACTGCCTACATTCGAGTCCCAGTTGTGCCTTTGGTAGCTATATGACTTGAATAAGTTATTCCTCAACCTCTCTGTGACTTAGTTTCCTACAACTTAAAATGAAATAATAATAGCACTGATGCAGGAGGGTTGTTTTTTTTTAACCTTTTTTTTATTGAGTTACAGTCATTTTACAATGTTGTGTCAAATTCCAGTGTGGAGCACAATTTTTCAGTTATACATGAACATACCTATATTCATCATCACATTTTTTTTTTTCACTGTGAGCTACCACAAGATCTTGTATATATTTCCCTGTGCTACACAGTATAATCCTGTTTATCTATTCTACATATGCCTGTCAGTAAGGAGTTTTTTATAAAGATTAAATTAAGTTAATGTTAGTGCCTGGCAAATAGTATTAGGAAGACCTCTATTAAAATGGTGTCTGGCAAATACAAAGCTACTGTTATTATTATGGACAACTAATTTCACATATACAGCCGCAAAACTTAAGCTTCAATTGAATGTTCCAGATAGAAAATAAAATTAAAGATAAGATTTGTCTTTCAAAATTTTCTATGAGGCAAAAATTTAGTGGCATGATGCAATTCTGAAGGAGAACTAACCTTAGCCATAGTTTATATTTATTAACTGACAATGTGCTAAGAGTTGATATTTGAACATGATGCACAGTCTTTCACTGATCATTATTTTTCTTTTCCTCTTTTATCGTTCTTGTCTGAAACCTGCAGATAAAAGTATGCTTAGTGCTGTTTAATAAGATTTAATTGAAGTAAGTTTTGAATGTCAGAAATAAAGATAATTAGAAAGCAGAACTTTAGCTTCTTCAGCTTAAAAAACATGAGAAATCACATGAAATTGCACCTTCTGGAATGTTGTCCAATGGGCAGTTTTGCCTTCCCGAAGAACACATGAAGTGCATTTCCAGGGAGAAAGTACATTTGCTTTTACTGCTGGAATGTTGAGTTTATGAGTCAAAGGAAGTCACTCGGCAAAAGCAAATAGCGGCATAATGATGATTACAGACAGCCGTATGCTTCTGTACCTCTGCCTTGATGCAGCTCAGCACCTCTCACAGACCATCTTTCCAGTCCCCTTAATAGTTCTGCTAAAGACAGAAGCAGATAAGGATGAAAACCTCCAATGTTGCATGGGCAAAAAAAAAAAAAAAAAAACCACTGACACACACCGATTATTAAATTATTTTAGGCTACATTTCAAATCAATGCCAAACCTTAAACGAAATTCTGACATTCTAAGTCTCAGTTTTCTTTCCTTCCCTGAACCCTAGGAAAACCCTTTCCGTTTCTAGCTTTGTCTGAAGTTCAGCATTGTTGGAGGCTGGGAGGCGTGACACAGCATGGTGGTGTCGTGTTTGATCACGTCCACATCTCCTCCTCTTTAAAACCCCCCAGAAGCAAAGGGAAGGTACACTTCATTTCTTCAGAAGGCACAGAACATCGAGCACATTTTCCCAAAATGACTTCTTTGACTGAACAGCTTCACGAAGCACGTTCATTTTATTTTAAATTCCCTGTAGCCAATAAAAGAATAGGAATCCTGCTCATGGAAGGTCACAGAGAATATTTGAGTTGAAAGGAAGTTTGAAGACCTCCTTACCCAACTTTCTGATTTTATAGGTGAGGATCAGCTAGGCGATATGACTTGCTCGAGGTCACACTTGGAGTATTTATTTTTACAGCGCACTTTCAATCACACAGAGCGTTATGACTGTATTTTCCTCAGCCTTTTCAGGGGAGTGAAGATTAGTATGCTTCTCCATGCAGCTAACATTCACTGTCATCCTATTTTTCCTCCTTCTTTGGCTTGTTTCTCTCTTCTTCTTTAATAGTCTTTTTGTCTCCTCAATTGATATCCTATAGAATATTTGAAAAGTCAGCAAAGAACTTGAAATTCCCCCAAATTACCTTTTGATTATAAGTGTCCTGGGAACCTGTCTTATCCTCTTCCTGAAGGTCTGTGGGATGATAATTGTTTATCTTTCAGGTTAAACATTTTTTGTTTTGTTTCAATTAGGAAATAAAGGGTTGTTAATCCTTCTGCGAATAGAAAATATTTTCAACTTTTGATATCTTCACTGCCCAAAACTGTCAAGCTGGTCATAAACTGAGTCTCTCACCCCTAAATGACAGGAAGACATGACATGTTACAGAAATGGAAGTAGCAAGGGTTTACTAAAGGCCATGAAAATAGTCCCTATAAACCAAGAGAAATTAAAGTAGGAAAAGTAAATCTGATGTGCTACTTTTCACATAATTTCCATTTTCTTTCGTAGTTATACAATTGTCATTCACTTCCTTCTTTTAATAATATTCAGCCACAGGGTTGCCCAGCACCCTGTGATATCCAAACGGATGATACTTTTTCTTCTAAAACTGAGTTTTTTATTTCTCTTGTTTGTTTTGCATTATACGTGGGATGATGATAGCTCTTTAGCTCTGCTCAGTCTGTTCTCTGTTCAATAACTGGTGCCTGGGAAGCCTTGACACCATAGCTGTGGAGCACATGGCACAGATTTTGGTAGAGAAGTTCTTCTTATGTCTCCCCTAATGGACTGGAATTCTTTCCAGTGAGGACAGTTTGTATCAGGGGGGCCAATTCTCTATTCTGATGTTGAGTGTGAATTGCACTGCCTGTATCTTCCCAAGAATTCTTTAACAAAATAGTTTCCAGGATTTCAGAGGTGAACTGGAATTTACTCAGCTTCTCCTGGTGATAGCCAATGACCTGTGGCTTCCCATTGCCTTATTAGACAGCAAGTGTATTGATATTATTAAGGATACATTTTTTGCTTTGAATGATAGTGCTTATTATTCATTTATGGCTCTTTTCTGCTCCTAGGTTTCATTTCCATACTGAGTAGCTTATTTCTGATACAATATGTCTTAGAATACTTATCTTACTCTCTGTCCCCTCCAGTCAGCAAGTGACATTTTCAATGTAGAGGATTCTGGTAATTATGCCCTTCTGCTCCAGTGTCTGACTCCAGAATGAACCCCATGGATGGGTTGCACACCAGGATCTAGTGGCTTTTCACTAGAGATAAGCCTCACGGTGTATAGGGTTTGACTCAAACTTCAAAAGCAAAAAGAAAAAGAAAAAAATCTAGTATGTTTGTATATTTGCATTGAGAGCCACAATGCATGCAGTATACTTACAGTGCTTTAGTCCACTGGAGTTGATATTTTAAAAGTTGGTGAAGTGTATCTTTCCCAGAAATCTATGAGAATCTATACATCCAGTCTACCAGTATCCTTTCTATTGTTTCTGATTTCTGTCAGTCTCACATACGTTCTTTAAAACAAAAAATAATAGAAAAATGTATTTCCCATAGTTTGTAGGAATTTATCATATTACATGTATTTTTTTAGTTTATGTCCCAAAAGGAACTTAATTAAATAACAGGATACTTGCCTCAGATTAATTAGGTTATAATTGATACTGGGTTATTTAGACTCAGAATGTTACTCTAAACAATTGTGAAGGGTGTGAGTAATTACACAATATTTTGGTTCATTCCCCTTGTAAGCCAGAAATAGATGTTCCTCATCCTCTGCCTCATACAATTGTTTTTCACTTAGGAGACATACCAGACTTTTAGGGAAGTACTGCGTTTTGCTTATCCCACATACATTACTCCTTGGATAATAGACACACTCACTTACATAGCAAATACCCGTACTGATTCTTTCCTTAGTAAAAGGGAGGACATGTGACTTAGACCCAATGTTCAGAATACCCCAGACTTAGCATCGTTCTGCAGTATATAAAGGAAAAACATTCTTTTGACGCTGCTGATGTTGGGTTGGGTTTCTATAAGAGAAGACCCTGAGGCATAGATTTGAAAGAAATTAGTTTAGTTGAGAGGTGATCCAGAGAAGCACCAGTAGGGGAACGGGATGATCAGGAAAGGAAAAAGAATCAGTTGAGCAGATTACTGCTTTGGGAACTTGGAACTCAGTCCCACTGGAAACTCCTGGGCAATAGTGTAGAGCAAACCTCAGAGTTGGGGGTTGCTCCAGGGATTGTTAATGCCTCCACACTTCCAGCTTGCCCTGGTTCCAGCAGCCGCAGAAAGCCCCCTGGGCAGAGAGATTGCAGATGCTTGGGATAAGAAGCGGCTGGCATGTGCAGAACCTACGAGTGCCAAGGGGATACAGGCAGGGCACCAAGAGCACCCAACACACTGCTGAATTAGGAAGAAGGGACTCTTGGGCAGAAGCTTCCACTTTAATGTATGTTTCCATAGCCTGTTCTTGAACTTCCCTTCTGGTAAAATAGAATCCTTGATCACGAGGATCACAGGCTCATTAACTCATGATTTTTGTCCTAGTTTAGTGGAATAATGATAAATATAAAACAAAACACCAAGTGAGCACCACTCTCTAAGATAGAAAAGTGCCCCAAATAATTGGTTCCCTACTTGAAATTTTAGAAGCCCTCTATTTCTCTTGGAAATTTTTATTATTCCTGAGACTTAAGTCAGTGTGTGTGTGTGTGTGTGTGTGTGTGTGTGTGTGTCTTGAGCTAGAATCATTGATATTCATGGGCAAATGTCATTTATTATTAGTTGCTTTCAGTCATACTGGACACATCTATTCTTCATCACGTTCCTCATTTCTAGTTCTTCCACAGGCACACTGCTTAGGAGCCAGCCAGTGTGATTCAGGAGATCCTGTGTTCAAGGCACATGGTGCACTTGCACATCCGCAAGCATTTAAAGCAGGCATTGGTTCACCATTATTTAGCCTGGACTGCTGAACCTGAGCTCCCTGTTCTCAGTGACTCGGATTTGGTTTGAGCACTTTTTCTGTTTCCCTGATCTGTACCAGTTACTGTCCTATATTTTGAGTGCTGGCAAATAAAAACAACGACCTCAGCCTACTTTTACATAAGATAAGGGGTTTATCAAGTGGTCAAATCTAGACTGAACTCTAGTCTGATGAGTCTTTATGAAATCATACCTGAAACAGATTCTTAAAATGAATCGTAGATTTTCAGTTTGCACCCTAGACATCTGTTACCAAACGTTCTGCTTTTGCTTATCCACCGGAAGAGGAAGCCCAGGTCATTTTTTTTTTTTTTCCATCTGTAGAGGTTTTCCTGATCAACTGGACCAAAAGGGAGATCGATGTAGAAAGAACAAGTGTGACTTAATAGTGCGTAGGTTTGTGTTAGCTGAACCAGTTACAAAAGAACAAACTCCTCATCACCTATCAAGTTTTAATTCACAATTTAAAAGTTAAAAAATTGATAGTTATAAATAACAATATTCCATAAGAAGGGGGAAAATGCCCTTGGAAACTGGCAGCTGGAAATTCTCAATTAGGTTATTGTATTTCTAAGGGAACATAAAAATGTTTTCAGAGTATGAACAAAACTCAGAGCAAGTCACTCTGGAACAAGTCAGGGACAAGTTTACCAAACAACTAAAACATACAACAGTCATAGCAGCTAGGCAGCTCCCTTCTTCCGGCTGACTTCGGTGATTGTTTCTCTACCCTCGACAACTGTGCTTCTACTTTAATTTTCTGGCCTGTTAGATTAAAAAAAATTACCAAGATGACCCTGGACTGAATTTTCTTCACTTCTTGATGGCACCCAGTCTTAAATTCACACCCCCTTACCTGTTCCTGCCTTAAAATCCCCCAGGACAGGACGAACAGTGGCAGATAGCCCCTCAGCTCCCTCGTGCTGAGACGCTCGTGGTTCTCCCGGTGCGGGCCCTCACTCACTGCAGAAAACTAAATAGCTCTCTGTGTGACAGCAGGTTTCTAGTGTTCTTTAGCTAGTTGACTTAAAAACACTGGAAATAATGGCAAAAATGGACCATCTAAATTGTCTATGCCAAGGATGGCTTAGAGTGTAACCTGAAGTTATAGGCCAAGGTTATGATTTGGTTCCAGGTTCCTTGTTAAAAATGAAATAGGCATGGTAGAGGGGCTTCAGCAGTGTTGATTTAAATTTTCTATACAGCGAGAAAAATCAGATGTATAGACATCCACCCAGTTTTCTCAAATTAACACTAATATCAGTGTAAGTCTTGCCATAATGGAAATATTTTCTCACCTTTGCTACAAATTTGAGCATTGATTTTTTTTTTTTTTACTTTGAATTAGGGAAAACACATGAAATCACTAGAGTAGCAAGAATAATAAAGGTTACAGAGAATTGATCTTTTCAACTTCCCCCTTCCCTGAATGCCACACCCTATTAATTTAGTTTAATTTTATACATTTCAGTCAGTTCAACTCAGCAGATGTTTATCAGTGATGACTTTGTGTCAGGTACTGTACCGAGGACCAAAGGGTATTCCACAGTGGGCAAATACCGTTTCATGGCTTCAGAGGGTTCACAGGTTAATGGGAGGGAAGAGAGGAACAAAAATAAAGGTGGATAATTTTGCACATAGATTCAATGAAATTTTAAACCCCGAGCTAGTCTGATTTTCCCAGAGCCTTGGTGCTTGGCGAAATAATTATATAATTGTAGCTTTCACATTTTTCTCTTAAATGTCATTTTCATGAAATGAATAACACAATTACACATAATGAAAGGAGATAATTATTAAACAGTGTCGGGTGTTTTATGTTTTACATGCCAAGATCCTGGATTGTTTCTAAAGAGAATAAAAAGAGAAAATCAGTGTTTTGATCATTATCCACAATCCAGGGGTATAATTATAGAAGATTGTAGAGTATTTTATTCTAAGATTCACCTGAAGATACTGTTTGCAAAACTCATATTTGAGTGTTTTTCCTAGTAGGTTTACAACATGTCTCAAAAAAAAAGAGTTTGTATTTTTGGTTTTCTTTAGAGGAAAATCAAAAAACCTATTAGCTTTCTCAACATATAAGCTTCTGTACTAGGAAACCAAATTCTAAGTGCCCCACAACAGTCTTTGGCTGGTGTCTAGGAAATGCGGTCTCCCGGGGGTGGAATTTATCTGGGTCATTCAAGAGCAGAAGCAGTGCACAGTCATGAAGATAGGGAATCATAAAGAGGGCTGGCCTCTCGTGCTAATTTCCATGAAGTGAGGAAACAAAATACACAATAAATGTACATTGTTCGTGGTGTAGAAATACATTTTAACTCCTTTTCTTGGCAGGTTTTTTTTTTGAAAATGCAGGCTATTTATTACAAGTGAGATTTTCTTTTAATCACCTTTTAATAGAATTGGCATTATCATCTAATTTGACTAGGCATAAATACTTACAGATATTTGTCAGATGTTTAGTATGAAACCTGGACCATTGCAAACATATTTCTCACACACGGAAAAGTAATTTTCATTTTCTTCCCAAATGACAGTGCAGTTATTAGACTCCATCTCTAAAATGCCTACAAGCAAATTTAATTAGTCAGTTAAATGAAACTGTCAGAAATTAAAGAAATGTTTTTGTAGTAAATTATAGCCCTAGGTATTTCTTAATTTGCTTTGTGTAACTTCAACTGGAAAGTATGTTTATAATATTCTATTTGTTCAGCATGGATGAAGGTCACTACACATTAACTTTCATCTTCAAATCGCCTGGCCATTTCACAGCTGTTTGAATTTTAATAAGAGGGAACCAGATTGGAGGATTCAGAGAGCAAAAAAGAAAAAAAATAATAACACTTGGCATTTATGAGGTTTATAATAATTCTGCTCTTGGAAACTCTGGAACGAGCCTGATGTTTTTGTTTCAAGTCATAAGTTATGGAAATTAATTCTACAGACAAAATTAATAGGTGTAAAATTATGGTAATTATAGTCATGGTAACCAGATATCTTTATGCATTAAAAGCTAGTTCTTGTACTGTGGGTCAGGAGTGGTATCACAAAATCGTAGCCCTTGATTAAATAAAGCCTTTTATGTAGTATATTTAAGTGTTGTACTAAAATTATCCAGAATGCTTCTCTATTAAAGAATGATACTCTCCCTCCACCCAAAGAAAAGCCAGAAATAAATGAAAAGTTAGAAGTCTAGTAGGCAACTACACATACAATTATAAAAACCTATTCATCATTTTAAAATTATTTTTAATATATACAGAGTTAGGAGCTTGAAAATCTTCCATCATTTTCTTTGAAGTTGTATTTTAAGATAAACAAATATAGAATTCACTTGAATATTTTTTCAGGCAGGTACTTTGCTTTGACATCAAATCTCTTTGTGCCTTTTATCATCCTCTTTTAAGTAAGATCCCTAATTAGAGAATTTGAGACTGAAGAAGAAACTGTGAGAAAACAATATATGTATGAAAGTGCACGAAGTAAATTAATTATTCCCAAAGAGAAAACAACATTTGATATGGAAGTAAGCACGTAAACATCTGAGTTTCAGTAGTGGTAACAGATGTTATTAGGCAGAGGATGTACAGCGTAAACAAGACATTCGAGTGGAAAATAAAATGTAATCAATGGTCTTTTTTTCTTACTATTTTTATGTAAAGTAGGCTGAAGTTAACACTGCACGTTTTTAGTACAGTAGTGAGTGACCTCCTTGATGAAATTTTTTCTTCCTAAAATGTTTATGGACTTGATTACGATTTCTAGGGTACAGCAAGGTAACTCAAATAGCCAAATATGCCATTTAACTTTTTTGTGTGAATGACCTTAGGGCCTAGTAAAGAGATAAATTAAGTATCCCTCCCCCAGTTTCTTGTTTTACCTACAAAACAACCCTGAGCACTTAAAGCTCAGTATTAGAAAGTCTAAAGTTTAGAAAGAAAAAGAAATATCTACAGATTTGGACTTTTAAGACCTGAGTTCAAGAATGGAACTCCTTTTTTCCTAGTCGTGACATCAACCCCATACCTATCACTTGGCTTCTTTGATTTTTAGTTTTCCTGTTTATGAAATGTATGTGCTAATATGTTATAGACTATTGTGAAGACCAGTTCAAATGAGCAGTGAATGTGCAGCTGCTTTGTAAAATTTGAGAACTTTATAGGAAATCTTCTGAGACTAATTTTTTTTAATGATTTTCAGAGGTTATTTGAATATCCTGATATGATTGTCTAGTAGAAGTCATGTAGTAAGGCTACACCTTAGAAGATATGAGAAATAATCACCTTTGAAAGGCTATTATTATTTCAGTATTAATCTTAGGGATTAACAAATAAGAATTCTAGAATTGGGGAAGATGATGGTAAGATAATGGCAAGATGATGACAGGTAGACCTCATTGCCTTATGCTGTGGACTTTGATGGATCTAATTTGGCTTTAGTGCAGTCCAGAGTTGGACTGAGCACATGGTTTCTGTCACATGGTGAAATGCCCAGAACCTAGGCAGAGAAACATTTCTGTATAGACCATATTGATAACAGTAATTATTATAATATTTAATATCTGTTAAACACTACCTGCTGGAAGCTATTCTAAGTTTATTATATATATTGAATTTAATCCTCATAATAGGTGGTGGACACAATTGTTAGCTCCAGCTTACAGATGGAGAAACTGAGTCACAGAGCGATTAAGAAATTGTTGAAGGCTTCATACCAAATGAATTATAGGGCTGAGACATAAATCTAGGCATTTTCAATTCAGTTTTATTTCTATCTATCCTAAGTGTCTCATTTTGTAAAGCAGATTATCTGATTATATGTTCCTCTTTGTAGCAGATGTATTTCTTTTGTTTGCTAGTTTGTTTTGTTTTGTTTTGTTTTGGATTCTCCAAGATTTGTGAAGTCTTATTTAAATGTCTCAGTCTTTCCCTGTCAAAGAACAATCCTACATTTAATTTCATCAAAGCGCAATAAAGAAGAAGGAGCATCCTCCCAAAACTGGTCTAATGTTAGGGTCGTTTATATCATAAGACATCATTAAAGTGAAAAATCATGGAAATAAATCCATAACTAACAAATTGTTAGTGGTTTAATAGATGTTGTATATGGCAAGTGTGAGTCAGAAATAGTCTATCACAGGAAAAGAACTGGAGTTGCAAGTTGTAAACATCCACCCAATATGAATATCCTTTCATTACCAAATTTGGAGAATCAATTATTCGATTCTATTGAGTAATAGTTGTGTGGGGAAAACTGTATATTTACATGCAAAAACATAAAACTGCGCTTCTATCATACACTATACAAAAGAAATTAACTCAAAATGGATTAAAGACTTAAAAAAAAAAAAAAAAGACCTGAAATGGTAAAACTCCCTAAAGAAAATACAAGGAAAACTTCTTGACTTTGGTTTTGTCAATGATTTCTTGAATTTCACACCAACAGCGCAGGCAACAAAACCAAAAATAAAGTTGAGTTACATAAAACTAAAAAGCTCCTGCATGGAAAAGGAAACAATCAACAGAGTGAAAAAGCAACCTATAGAGTGGGAAAAAGATTTGCAAATAGTCTATCTAAAAAGGGGTTAATATCCCAAATATTCAAAAAGGAGTTCCTACAGCTTAATATATATAAATAAATTACCAGATTTTAAAATGGGCAAAAGAACTGAATGGACATTTCTCCAAAGAAGACATACAAAATGACCACTACAGATATGAAAAGATGATCAAATTGACTAATCATCAGGAAAAAGATCAAAACCACAATGAAACATCACCTCCCACATGTTAGGATGGTTAATATCAAAAACTCAAAAGATAGTAAGTGTTGGTTAGGATGTGAAGAAATTGGAATCCTTATCCAGGTACAGCCGTTAGAGAAAACAGCATGGAGTTTCCTCAAAAAATTAAAAATAGAACTACCGTAGGATCTAGCAATTCCACTTCTGGGTATATGTTTAAGATGTCAAAGCAGACATTGGCACCCCCACGTACATTGTATCAAGATTGATTGATTGATTGATTGATTGGTTGATTGATTGACTAAGTTACAGTCAGTTTACAATGTTGTGTCAATTTCCAGTGTAGAGCACAATTTTTCAGTTATACATGAACATACATATATTCATTGTCACATTTTTTTTCACTGTGAGCTACCACAAGATCTTGTATATATTTCCCTGTGCTACACCGTACGATCTCGTTTATCTATTCTACATATACCTGTCAGTATCTACAAATTTCGAGCTCCTAGTCTGTCCCTGGTAACTACAAGTTTGTATTCTATGTCTATGAGTCTATTTCTGTTTTGTATTTATGTTCATCTTTCTTCCTTCCTCCCTTCCTTCCTTCCTTCCTTCCTTCCTTCCTTCCTTCCTTTTTTTAGATGCCACATATGAGCTACCTCATATGGTATTTTTCTTTCTCTTTCCAGCTTCACTTAGAATGACATTCTCCAGGGACATCCACTGTTGCTGCAAATGGCATTATGTTGTCAGTTTTTATGACTGAATAGTATTCCATTTTATAAATATACCACTTCTTTATCCAGTCATCTTTCGAGGTACATTTAGGCTGTTTCCATGTGTTGGCTGTTGTAAATAGTGCTGATATGAACATTGGGATGCAGATGTCTTTTTAAAGTAGTGTTCCTTTTGGTTATATGCCCAGGAGTGGGATTGCTGGGTCATATGGTAAGTCTATTCCTAGTCTTTTGAGGAATCTCCATACTGTTTTCCACAGTGCATGCACCAAACTGCATCCCCACGAGCAGTGTAGGAGAGGTCCTTTTTCTCCACAGCCTCTCCAGCATTTGTCATTTGTGGACTTTTGAATGATGGCCATTCTGACTGGTGCGAGGTGATGCCTCATTGTAGTTTTGATTTGCATTTCTCTGATAATTAGTGTGTATCAGGATTTATTATATCCAAGATATGCAAACAACCCAAATGTACATTGACGGATAAATGGATTTTTTAAAATGTGGTATGTATATACAATGGAATATTATTCAGCCTTAAAAATAAGTTCTACAATTTGCTACAACATGAATGAGCCTAGAGGGTATTATGCCAAGTGAAGTAAGTCAATCACAGAAGGGCACATACTGCATAATTCCACTTATATGAGACTTCTAAGATAATCAAACTCATAGAAGCAGAGAACAGAATCGTGATGGCCAAGGACTTGGGTGAGGGAAAAATGTGGAGTTGTTCCTCAAAGGGTATAAAATTTCAGTTATGTAAGATGAATATGTCTGGAGATCTGCCATACAACAGGGTGTCTGTAGTTAACAATAAGATATTATTCAATCTAATATGTTAAGGAAATAGATATCATGAACACACACACAAGAATATAGGGGAAACTTTTGAAGATGATAAATCTGTTTGATTGTGGTGATGGTATCATGAGTATATGCCTATGTCCAAACTTACAAGGTATGCATTAAATATGTGCAGTTTTTTGTTTATCAATTATACCTCAATAAAATTGATTTAAAAAATAAAGTGGTAGTATACACGTTATATTCTCCTAAGAGAAAATACTGTTGAGGCTACTCATTGTATGCAATATTGTGGGCTGGAGTCTTTCATTATCTACCACAACCTTCTGGACTTCTGAAATAGGTCCTGCCAAATTAAGTTAGATGTGGAGCATCCTTGAAAACATATTTATATGAAATGCTTAAGGAACTTAGCAGAATTCCTGGCTTATAGGATGTGCTTAAGAAATGTCAGTGATTGCTGTTTTTATCAGTGGCAACAACAGCAAATATTAGGTGCTGGCTTCTCTCCAGAAACTGTACTGCGTGGAAATGAAAGAGTGAAACACAGAGACATGACCTCATGTAGCTTATTGTCTAGAGCTGTGTTGTCCGCTATGTAGCCCATAGCCCACAGTGCTATTTAAATTTAAAATAATTAAAATTAAATAAAATTTAAAATTAAGTTATCCAATCAAACTAGTCATGTTTTAAGTACTTAATAGCTTAGTAGTAGTGGCTAGTATATTGGACAGCACAGATTTAAAAAGATTCCCATCATCCCCAAATAATTCTACTGGACAAGGCTGCTCTAGCTATTTCCATCCCTTTAGTTTCCTGGATGCAGCACTCTAAGATCAAGATTCATCGTGGTACTAGGCGTGAGGTACCATTCTCATATTATAAAGCTTTTAAGGGAATATTTGTGCTAAGATGAATTTCTCTAGGTGCCCACTGGTAGTGATCAAAATACCCTGTAAAGTCCATAAAATGCTTTTCCCACAGTTTTGGTATGATTCAAAGAATTCTTGTCTGCTAGTTGATGATGCACTGAACAAGCAAAAATAGCGATATTTTTCTTTGTACAGCCATCATGGTTGAAAGAAAATAAACTGTAACACAGTATACAATGGAATCAAGAGTCCCGAAGAACAGGGATGCAGACAGATTATTCGTAAATCTCCTACGCAGGACCAACTGTGAGCCAGGTGCCGAGAGGCAGTGTTATAAAGATGGATATAGCACCTCAGTCTCCCTTTGTGGAGACATCTGTTGCCACTGTCAGTCCAGATATTGGCACATACCACAGACCCTGCCAAACCAAGTCCTTCTTCCAGTGGCTGCAGTGAAACATTCAAGGATGGGCATGAAGACAATGAAATTTAATGCCTGGACTTTCGTTGGAATTGTTGGGAACTAGAAGGTGGGGGTGAGGACGATGCAGAATTAGAGTTGTCACAGGCCACCAGGAGGAGAAGGAGCCTGAGAATAAAGGAGAGAAATGACAGTGAGTCATAGTTAGCCCCAGGGTCAGGTAGTGTAGTGCCTCAAACCAGCAGTACTCTGTGCCTTTTACAAGCAATTTTTTTTTCTTAAATGAGTATTAGTCACATTTTGTCACCTGAAACCAAAACATCTTGATTAAAAACTAATCTAAATTTTGAAGCTGGATATTACCTTAGAGTTCATCTAAACTTGCTTTTTAGTTTTTTCTTTTAAGGAACACTTGTTGGATGATAAGATGAAGACACACACATTAGGGTCTTGGAAGTGTTAATCAAAGCAAACAAGCGTAAGCACAAATTTCTTTGATGTTTAATGATTTACTTTAATAGAGCGTGCACATTTTGTATTTCACTCCATAATGTGGCTGTTGGGTATATTTGTTCCTTTGATAATTAATATGCATAATTTTACAGAGCCTTAATATTCAGATAGAAATGGAAATAACATTATATTGGAAGAAAAGATTTAATTTTTCCAATTTTCCCATTAATCTAATTGTCACCGAAGTAATGTATGGTTTCAGATGTTTTTAAATGGCTTTGTATTTTTATAATGGCTTTTTTGTTGTTGCTGTTAATTCTTTCTTTTGCCTGACTAATTGCTTTGGGATACCACTCTTAGTTTTGCCTCATCCATGTTACAGACATCAGTCTACTATGGCATATATTACTCGGTGTGTTGTCTTTCAACACACCGAGTAATATATGCCATAGTGTATTTTCAGTAATAAGTCATGGAAACTTAGAGGAGGTGCATCTTCAGACAAGACAGCATTAGTAACATTTCTTCATGCATTTTTTTGTTACATAGATTGGTAGGTCAGGTGGGCTGCTAGGAAGATAATGTAATATTTTGGGCCTACAAAATCTTTATGAAAACATTTTGATTGTTCTTTCCTTCTCTTATGTTGTATGTTGGTAACTACTGTTTGAGGCCCATATATGGTGAAACCATACATTAAACAAAAATCTCTTTTCTATCTAAATAGTTTTCATTTTAAATATATTAGAAACTCAGTGTGTCATTAACTTCTACAATAAGGAGAAATTTGCTGGTAGTCATGATACTATTTCACATTATTAGTCATTATTAAGATTGATGCTCAAGGAACAGGCATTATTCTTCTTCTTCTGTTTTGGATAATCTCTGTCTCACCCCAAATTCAACAATCATATGTTCTCTGACACATATTTAAAAGTTGGCATGTAACGTCTTAAATGGTAGTCATGCTTCTTATGGGTCAGAAGCCCAGCGGTTGTACCAGTTACCAATGGAAAGGTGTTAACACAGGTAAATGAAATATGCATCAATCAGAAGATTTGCATGCATGAAAACCAAGATAAAAAGACTCAGAGAGGCTAACAGTATAAATGTCCATCTAGATATAAATCTAAATATAAATATATGTGTGTGTATATCCATATATAAAACAAGAAGGCTACATCTATAGACGTGAGGTATTGCTACTCTTTTAATGATGCCATGCTAATTGTAAAAGGTAGGTTTAGGCATTTATCCATAACATTTGAATATTACGGACTCAATGACAAGAAATGCCCAGTTATGAATGTGTATATATGCAAATTAGGTATCTTAGCCCTATTACTAGTAAATATATACTTATCTATGTTACTACTCTTACTCTGATTCGTGTCAAACCACGTGCTAATTATGTACTTGGCTTTCCTTGTCACAGTGCATGCAGGAAGGGAATGTGCTGGTTCTGGGAATGCAAATATTCCGATTCACATAATAGTTCTGTTGCTCATATAAATCTATGCATGTTCATTATGCTTTTGGTTATCAGTGTTGGATGCTTCATAGTTGACCCTGGAAGGAATAATTGAAATGTTTTTACCCAATCAAGTTCGTGAGCATGAAAAAATGAGGCTAGCATTTAGAGTACAATTAATTTATCAAAATCAATCCTTTTTGACTGTGTTGGGAAAATTTTTGCTGGTGGTTACATAGCCTTGCGGATTGCTGCCCACCAAATACCTATATTTAAAACAAAACAAAAAACACCTGGACTCAGGAGAGTAAGACAATTTGTCATCACTGGCCAAAAAATTGTTTTAATAAATACACAAATTTATGATGTCTATGAGAACAGTACCCTATTAGATGTGGCATCAATGTACAGAGTAACTATATAATAATCCAAGCTTTCTTTTCAAAATAGATTAAAAAATAGTTTAAAGAACTGTTTGTAGTGGTCATGTGAATATCTCATACCTGCACTGTTTGCTGGACTGTAAGTTCTCATATGTAAGGAACCTAACACTGATCTGTTGTATCCTTGCAGCAATTAGCAGAGTGCTTGCACACAGAATTACTTAATACATAAATGGTAAATTCATTAAAGAGGCACATTAAAAGTGAAAAGCACTATGGATATGTGAATTCAAGCAGAAAACCTAACTTCAAAGGTGACTATTTCTTTTGCATACTTTGATCCACACTAAAGAACATCTAAAATGAATGACCCTGTTTTTAGCTTACTACTATCCCTTTTAAGCTACAAGATAGGTTTGTTTCAGTGAAGATCCTTCTCTGTTTCTTTCATGTTATACCTCCAACACTTTCTTGTTTTCTAGGTCTATACTCTTTCCTCCTTTCCCATGACTTCAAACTGGTACTGATGGAGGAATTTTACTAATTAATTCCCTTTAGACTCAGCAATAAACTGGACAACTTCTTTTGCTTTTGAAAGGTAGACATTTGTTTTGCATTTTTCCGCTCTCGTACTTAAGGTGATCCTATGTTTGCTAAGATACAGCTGAAGAATGCCTTTCAAAAATTGTTCTGGGGTACTAGTTGTAAGACAGATCGTAGCCAATTACATCTTTTGTGTTTATTAATGGTTTTCTTTCCCAAGTTTTTTTCTTTTGAAATATCTGTGAAAATCTTTTTTTCTTAGCACCTGTGTTTTAAAAGTTTTCTTTATGCTTTCTTGATAGTCATCTGAACTCTCTGAAACATATTAGCATTTGTTTAATCTGTTTTGAAAAGAAAGCTTGGATTGTGATATTTTAATGATGGCACTTAGTAATGCTTTAGCTTTTACCAAAGGCTGTATTCAGTGTCCTTGCTCTGACATTTCTTCATGTTTCACAGATGATACAAAATAATGCATTATTTCTATGTTCTAGTTGTACAAGAGCAAGATTTTACTGCATCATTCAGGGGTGGTGTTCAACCTTATTCAGGGGCTGACGACCTGCTCTGGGTACCTGTGATACCTCATCAGTGTAGTCCCAACCCACCCACATAAGTACTGCCCTGATTTACAGTTCCGTTTTATTTTTGGCCTCATGTGGTATCCCTTTCTCTCTTGTAAGGTTTCTCTTTGTCAAGAAAAGTTTTAATTTAATTTTTGTCTGTTTGAAATTCAAGCTTAATTAAATTTTATGAATTAATACCTCATCTACATTATATTTGCATTATAGTTTCATGTATTGAAATTGCTTTGATGAGAGTATTATGTCATAAGTTAGATGCAAGTTATGCAAGTAAAGAAAGAGGAATTTGAAACTTTAGAATATTAAAATTCAATGTAAGATTAGCCATCCAGGAGAAGAGGGGAAACTAACAGTCTAACAGGAAGCATACAAAACCCTGGCCTTGGCTTTTGTTCAGCACATCTTGACATCAAAGAGTCTTCGTAGTAAAAGATAAAAATGGAATTTGTCTGAAGTAATGAAAATGATCAAAGTTGGATGGATACCAGTGTCTTATTTCCAAATGATTAGTCTAGCCTAAATAATTCTTACCTGTAGAAAATACTCTTGAGGCAAAGGAGAAAAGGAATAAAATACATATAAATAATTCTCTAAATATTTTCTTTCTGCGTTTATAGGGAGAATCTTGTCCTCTTTCTAGGGACTTGGCATGAATTTTGAATATTGCTATATATGGCTGTTGAAATAGTAGCACCAAGAAACCTGGTTAAGCTCATGACTGTTTGCAGATACTCCTTTCAGAACTACACAGTTTTTGCCAAACTCGATCACAAGTCTATGATACTAGTGAAAACAAAAATTGAAGTACAATAAAAAACTTTTTAAGCACTTATATATAGCCCCAACAATCGTTTCCTTGCTTTAGCTCCTATTATGAAGACCTCTTATTACACCACAACAACCACTTTGGATTGCACAGCCCATAATTCCCAAGGTCTAATAACATAAAATGTATAGATTTTTCTTCAAGACTTTATGCATGGACAGACTTTTAAACCTTTATTCATGCTGTCAGATTTGCATGGATGGAATGCCCTATAAATCTTTCCATCCCCACATGGTAAAATTGTAGTCATTCTTCAAGACATCTGTTAAAATGAATTAATTAAGATGTGAAGACTGATCCATACTTTCCAAGCTTGAATATATTACACAATCTTGAATTTAATTTATCTGTGTGTGTATATATTTTAATATAAATATGTGATGACTTATATTGAAAATCATTTAGTCAGCTTGGGGTACTTTCACAGGTTGAATTCAAAATAAGGAAAGCTCCTGCCAATAGCTATGTTAAAAACACATAATTTGGATAGGGGGTAGGTTCAAGTTGGTGGAGTCAGAAGACCTTGAGTTCACCACCTCCCATAAATGAATGAAGTCTACAATGACATATAGAGCAACTCTCATTGACAATAACCCAAAACCTAGCAGAATAGCTCTTCAACAACCAAGGCTATAAAGAAAGAACCATAAGGAATCTGGTAGAAGGGGAAGAGAAACGATCTAGATAGGACACATTACTCAGAAGAGGAGGGGAATATCACAGGCTTGGGGATCTCCCCTAAGGAGCAAAGGGCATAAGCCCCATTTAAAAATCAATAGGATTTACCAGAAAGCTGGAAGAAACCATGACTACTCTTGAAGAGCACATGCACAGACTTGCTTGCTCCCAGTCCCAGCACAAAGGCAGCAGATTGAAAACTGCCTGGTACTCTAGCCAGCTTGCCAGGACCACTGCAGTGTGCATCCCACCCATACTGGGTTCCTGCTCCAGCACTGCTGCTAGCTAAGGTAAATACCACCATTGCCAGTGCACAGCATGCACTGGGGAAGGAACACAGCCAACCTAGACCTGGCTTTGCCTCTAGCCAGGGTGGAAACCTCCATTGCCTTCACGGGTGTAAGTGGGCACCAGGGAGGAGCTGAACTAGCTTAGGCCCAGCTCTGTCTCTGACCAGGGCAAAGACCCAGAGCCAGCTCAGAAGTGTGGCTCCAACTCCTCGGGCCCCCACTATACCCCCAACCAAGTAGGAGAGTGCCATCACACTGGAGGGAAGCCCAGCTTCCCCAGGATTCCTGCTCCAGCCCCTCGGGCCCCAGCCCTACACCCTGATAGGGCAGTGACTGACCTTAAGCCTAGGAGAAAAACTGGCTTAAGCCAGCTTCAGCTCTAGCCCCTCCAACTCAAAACCTACCTTCAATTAAGCAGCATCTATCAGCACACCCCAGGAGAAGACACAGCTCTTGCTCATGTTAGATCCAGCTCTCCATCTAAGCAAGTGGACAAAAGCAGAAGTTATAGAGACACTCTCACACAAGGATACGCCTTCAAGACCAGGATGGGTAACTGTTTTGCCTAATTTCATGTAGACAAACAGAGAAAAAACAAAATGACAAGACACAGAAATATGATTCAAACAAAAGAACAAGATAAAACTCCAGACAAAACCCCTAATGAAATGGAGCTAAATAATGTACCTGGTAAAGAATACAAAGCAACAGTAATAAAAATGCTAACTGAACATGGGGGAAAATATAGAGAAAAACAGTGAGAACTTTGACAAAGTACTAGAAGATATAAAAAAGAAACATCAAAGGTGAATAAAATGATAACTGAAATGAAGAATACACTAGAAGAAATTAACAACAGATTAGGTGCTACAGAAGAATGTATAAGTGACCAGGAAAATAGAATAGTAGAAATCACCCAATCAGAATGGAAAAAAAAAAAAAAAAAGAATAAGGAAAAGAAACACAAATTTTAAAAAATGAAGATAGTTTAAGGGAGTTCTGAGACATCAAGTGTACTAACATTCGTCTTACAGGGGCCCCAGAAGGAAAAGAGAAAGAGAAAGGTGTAGAAAATGTATTTGATGAAATTAAAGTTGAAAACTTCCCAAACCTGAAGAAGGAAGCAGATATCCAGGTACTGCAAGCACAGTGAGTTCAAAACTAGTTGAGCCTGAAGAGACCCACACCAAGACATATAATTAAAATGGCAAAATTTAAAGACAGAGTTCTAAAGGCATCAAGTCTTAAACAAAGAGTCACAAGGGAGCCCCCATACGTCTATCAGCTGATTTTTTAGCAGAAACTTTGTAGGCCAGAAGGGAGTAGCATGATATACTTAAAGTGCTAAAAGGGAAAATATACAACCTATGGTACTCCTTCCACCAAGATTATCATTCAAAATTGAAGAAGAGAGAGAATTTCCTAGATAAGTAAAATATGAAAGAGTTTATCACCACTAAACCAATCTTAAAAGAAATGTTAAACGGTCTTCTTTAAGTGAAAAAGAAAATGCTGTAACAAGAAATAAGAAAATACAGGAATAGAAAAATCTCAGTGGTAAAAGTGAATATATAGTAAAGGCAACGGATCAAGCACTTTAATAAGTTGGCAGGAAACATTAAAGATAAATATTGTACAATCAATTATTAACCAAAATAAATAGTCCAATTATTAACTACAATAAACAGTTAAGGGATAGACATGGAGAAGAGAATACAATGTCAAAAATACAAAGTGTGGCATTGGGGGGAATAAATATTTGGAGCTTTTAGGATGTATTTGAACTTAAAAGACTACTAATTTAAAACAAGTAGTTATAGTTACAGTTCTCCATGTATAAACTTCATAGTAATCACAAATCAAATGTACAATGAATACACAAAAATTAAAGAGAAAGGAACCCAGACGTAACAATAAAGAAAATCATCAAGCCACAAGGGAAGAGACTGAAAGAAGATCAGAACAGAAAAGAGCTACATAAAAAAACAGAAAACCAGTAATGAAATGGCAGCAAGTACATACCTATCAATAATCATTTTAAATGTCAAAAGGACGAATACTCCAGTCAAAGTCATAGGGTAGCTGGTTGTATTAAAAAAAAACAGGGCACATTTATATGCTGCTTCCAAGAGACTCACTTCAGAGCTGAAGACTGGAAGTGAGGAGGTGGAAAAAGACATTTGATGCAAATAGAAATGACAAGAAAGTGAGGGTAGCGATACTCACATCAGAAAAAGTGGGCTTTAAAACAAAGGCTACTAAAAGACAAAGAAGGACATTATATAATGATAAACGGATCAATCCAGGAAGAGGATATGACATTTGTAAACATATATGCACCTAATAATAGGAGCACCTAAATATATAAAGCAAGTATTAACAGACATAGAGATTGACAGTAAAATAATAATAGAGGACTTTCACATATTGCTTAAGTCAATGGATAGATCATCCAGACAGAAAATCAGGAAATCAATGCGTTAAATGACACATTAGACCAGATAGACTTAATTGACATTTCATCCAAAACCAGTAGAATACACGTTCTTTTCAAGTGCACATGAAATCTTCTCTGTGATAGATCACATGTGAGGCCAAAAACAAATCTCAATAAATTTAAGACATCTGATGTTATATGAAGCATCTTTTCCGACTACTATAGTATGAAACTAGAAACCAGTTACAAGTAGAAAAATGGAAAAAACACAAATCTGTGGAGACTGAAAAACTTGCTACTGAAATAGCAATGGGTCAATGAAGAAATCAAAGAGGAAATCAGAAGATACTTTGAGACAAAAGAAAACCATAACTTTTCAAAATCCATGGGACGTTCTAAGCAGTTCTAAGAGAGACGTTTATAGCGATATAGGCCTACCTCATACAACAAAGAAAATCTCAAAGGAAAAATCTAACTTTCCATCTAAAGGAACTAGAGAAAAAACAATGCCCAAAGTCAGCAGAAAGAAGCAAATAACGAATATCAGAGCAGAAATAAACACCAAAAAAATAGAAAAGATTAATGAAACTGAAAGCTGGGTTATTGAAATCTATGCAAATAGAAATAGACTTACAAATGATAGCATTCCTAGAAGAGGAACCAAAGGAAGAAAACAAAACAAATATATTTCAAAATATGCAATTCAAGAAAATATTTTTTAAACTAAAATTTAAGAAAAACCCATACACACTGGAGACTCTCTATTGAAATACTTGCCATGTCCCTGAGAAATTGACCCAAGGGTGCCAAAACCAAGACATATTCTGGCAAAATCACTGAGTTACCTTTTTTTTTAAAGGATGCTGCTTCTGGGAATATAAAATGGACCTAATTTTCTCTATTCCTATTCATTAGAAAACATCAGAAAAATACAAATCGAGAGACATTCTATAAAATATCTGACTAATGTTTTTCAAACATGTTAAGGATATGAAACCAAAGAAAGTCTAGGGATCTGTTACAGATTTGAGGAGACTAAAGAGACATGATGACCAATGGCAATGTGATATCTTGCACTGCACACTAGAACAGAAAGGATATTAGTGAAAAAATTGGTAAAATCTGAATAAAGCCTATAGTTTAATAGGATTCTAGCAATGGTTATTTCTTTGTTTTCATGAAAGTGCCATGGTTATGAAAGATGTTATCAATAGGGAAAACTGGGTGAACATTATATGGGAATGCTTTGTACTGTCTTTTTAAATTTTCTATGTATCTAAAATTATTTCAAAATAAATATTTAAAAATCTGATGGTAAATTCTTACTTAATAGTTCAAGTTTGAATTCCTCCCAAGATCAGGAGATAGACAAGCACAGGCACTCTTACCACTTACATTTAACATTTTGCTGGAAGTTCTATCGAAAGCAACAAGCCAAGAAAAAGAAATAAAATGTACTCAAGTTGGATAGGAAAAAGTAAAACTCACTTTATTTGCCAGCACATCTATTTAGAAAATGTAGAGGAAGCTACCAAATACAAACAGAAACAAACAAAAGAAAATCCGAACACTGTTGGAACTTCAAAGATTTCAAAAGTGCAGATATTTTCAAGGAGTTTCAAAACTCCACAGAGCATTTTTATGTTAGGCTTTTACACAGACAGGCTTCGTCTCCTGATTGAACTATCAAGAGCTGTTTGATAAATCTTGGCGTAAGGAGAGGTAAAGGCAGACTGTCTCAGTGGTGGTTTTCATGCCTCTCTGGGCATGTTGGTCAAATCTGATTGTCTAACTAGTTACATCAGTTTAAAACTGTCAGTAAACAAGGTGATATCCCGCCAATAGTTGGTGATAATTAAATTTAAAAATATGATCCTTGAAGATATATTGGACAAAAGATGATTCCAAACATATTTCAGTGTAAGCAGACCTAAACTGTGAAGAAAGAAACCAGAGCAGTCATTGCCTCTGTGAGTATGGGTAGTCATTTACTGGGAGGAAGCACAAGGGATCCTCCGGGGTTGATGAAAATGCTGTGTATCTTGATTTGGGTGTGGTTTACCTGAGTCTTAACACGTGGTGAAAATCATTGAGTCTTACAGTTAAGATGTATGCGTTTCGTTGTGTGTAAATTATACGTCAACCAAAGGAGAAGGCAAAAAATATTTTGAACAGATGTTAAAGCGATGATTTACTTAAAGCTTTTAACAACAATACACCTAGCTTTGGACTTAGTTCTCTTGTTTCAAATATCAAATCAGTGAGAACAAAAGCAGTCCATTACTGAAGATTGCAAGACCTCCTCTAGCTAGGTGAACTTCTCAGAGTTAGAAAATACACTGTGAAAGCATACTTTAGACATGTGTCATAGGCAGAATTTCAAGTTGCTCCTCAAAATTCCCGTTTCCTGTTGTATACACTCTGTGTAAGTCCCTCCCCTTGAGTGTGGGCGGGGCTTGTGAACATGCTTACGTTACATGACAAAAATGAAAGAATTTTGCAAATTTAATAAAGGTCCCTACCAGTTCCTTTTAAGTTAGTCAAAAGGGAGAGGCTGGTCTGATGGGTCTGATCTAATTAGGTGAATAGCTCTAACAGAGAGTCAGGCTTTCCTTGAAGTCAGAGGCATGAAAGGCAGATTCTCTTTGTTGTTGACTTTGAAGTAGCAAGTTGCTATGCATCTACAGCTACTAGGAAATTACTCCTGCCAACAACCCGAGAGAGTTTAGATGGTGATGCTTCTCTTTTCAAGCTCCTGGATTGGAATGCAATCTGGCTAACACTTTGGTTTCATACTTGCGGGACCTTGAACGGAGAACCCAGCTAAGACATGCTTAGATATCTGACCTATAGAAACTGTAAGATAATACAGACTACTATATAGCGAACAGATAAACAACAGGGTCCTACTATATAGCCTGTGGAACTGTATGCAGTATCCTGTAATAAACCATAATGAAAAAGAATATGTAAAAGAATATATATATATGTATAACTGAATAACTGCTGTACATCAGAAACTAACACAGCGTTGTAAATCAACTACATGTCAATTAAAAAAAGAAACTGTAAGTTGTTTCTAGCCGCTGAAATGGTAGTAATCTGTTACACAGCAGTGGAAAACAAATGCAACAAGCAACTTCTGACTAGTGTAAATCACTTGTACATTTGTGGGAAACATTGTCAGTTAAATTCAAAATTCAGTTTCACATTTTTAGATAATATATACACACATATTTACTTTTCTTATTTTAATTTTTTTTTGGTTACATCATTTTTCAAATACTTGAACTGATGTTATGAAGCAGTAATGGTGTGGGAAAGGTAGAGCTGAACAAAATATGTCATTTAACAGTCATATTGGGACATTTCCACAGCCTGTGCCTAGAGAGATACGTACTTTCTAGTTGACCGTCCATCTGAACAATAGCCTTGCCATGCGACAAGAATGACCTCAGAATACAGACACAAGACTTCCTGAAGTCTTCCCAAAGCTGTATGGAATATTATTTAGATAATATCAACATTTCATATATGATTTTCGTGTATCTATTTATTGATGCCTGTGTGATAAAGTTTATAATTGCACAGTTTACAATCTCCATGTGTTATGATGCCTTCATATTAATTTTGAAAAATTGGTTTTTCTGGATCCTTGCTAATTTTTCATTATAAAATTTGATTTATTATTATGTATTTTAACTTTGTGACTTTATGAAGAATATGTATTTAGAATTATAAGCACAAATTTTCAGACATGAGGAATATAATCTGCAAGTGAAAAATTTGTTTATGAATTTCCACTTGCTACTAACACAGATACCGGCCGCAGTTTGTCATTGCGACTTTTTCTTTGATTTCTTTTCTTTCTGTACTAAATAGATACTAATATATTTAAAGTCAATTTAAATTTTCATTCTTTACTGTGTATCTAGCTAGCAGAATAATCTTATAAGTCAAGCAAGGAAACTTTATTTATGGAAAAGAATCTAGACTAACCTAAACCTCACCATGTAATTACAGAGGAAATCTTAGGGCAGTAGACCCCCCACACCATTTCCTAAACACATTGCCTAATTTATTGGTTGGCCTCCTGTATTAATTACCTCTTTTTTCATTTATGCTGGAACTGTATTGATCTAATCTTCGATTCTCTTTCAGAGGCTGCTGAACTCATCCTTGATTCTGTCAAGCTATCCTCAATCTGTATAATTGGTCCCTGTGTGGTTGTAGGTGAGTAAACCTACTGCAGGATGCTACAGGTATTTTTCACCCTTCTTCAGGGACCTGTAGTCATGTCAGCCTTTCTTACATTCTGTCATTTCCATGCTGCATGAAATAACTCATTTTTTTAAGTCAATTTTGAAAAGAAACACTTCCTTTATATCGAAGCAAATGAAAATATTCACCCACAGTATTGTTATTATCACTTCACAGAGAAAGTGAGAGATCAAGAGAAAGAATGTATACTACTAAAATTTGAAATGTGTTATGAAAACACAGTGATTAAGAAACTCTAAGAAACTATGTAGACTATAATAAATGATGTAGTTCTCTACAAACAGTACGAGAAGCTTAATCCATATGATTACATAACAGTCATATGGTTACTATTTACTTGACAAACTACATTAGAGTGTGACTCTTGCTCCTGACTCCAAATGACTAATATTAGACAAATTAATTTCTCCCACTGCGAATATATGAACCCAGAGGCCTGGTCATCTGTTCATACAAATGGCAATTAAGCTTGATCATCAGAATGAGGAGCACACTTTTGTCTTTTGAGATTTGGCTGATCGCTTTATTCACAAAAATGCCGCATTTACCAAACAGCATGTGTTGGCTAGTAAATAATCAAGCCCAGTAAGGAAGGGTTTTGTGCTGCTGCTGGTGATGCTCACTGAAGTTCTATTTTGTCCCTGAACTCCCAAGCCAAAAATCGTGTCATAATATGTGATAGCTTTAAACATAGATAGCCAGAACCCTTGGAAAAAAATACTTTGTCAACACAGAACTAGTTCAAAGATTACCTATTCTGAAGCAGTAGCTTTGCTGGGAAAGTTACACCTTGACTTCAATGTACCTCACCTTGTGGCAGCAGGGAAAAAGAAAAAAAAATCAGACACTCATTTTATTCACAAGGTTTCATACTTAAAACTCTAATCCTTTGGCTGAACTAAATTCTGTCTTGAGGCATAAACTTAGTGGATACACGATGGGCGTCTCTAAGCTCAGAATATGTTTAAACCTATTTCCTGAAAAGATTAAAATATTATATATTTTTGTTTCATATATTTTCTAGGAAGTGGTATTTGACAAATGTTTCATCTAAAACTATTATGTCTATAAATAAAATGCATAAGGGTCAATAAGAAAAAAAGTACTGGGGCAAAGGGTCAGTGGCCAGGGGTTGAATGATTTACTGAATCCTACGCAGTTCCCCTTTTCTACATGTGTTGCTCAGATGATATACAGGTGCCATGCAGAGTGATGTATGTTTTCCTTTTTTCATTCCATGTGCTGATCACTTGTTAATACATTTAAAGACACAATCTTAATTTTCACCCTCTTAATTGTGTCTGTCTGGAAGACCACTTAGTAAATACAGTTTATTGATGCAAACCTAAACAGTTCTGCTTTACTTAGAAGTGACTCATTCTGATCTTAATGAAGCTAGAGACTTATGTTTGGAAATAGTGCACACGTTTTATTCTCAGCATTCTTTAATACAAAGCCCAAGAATCGTATTTAGAGTTTTTGCTGACTTGAGTACTCTCAATTAGAGACCTTCAGGAACTAGCTGGGTTTGATCTTCGCTGCAGTACTGCTGATCTTTGTGGGAATATATGCATGTGTGTGGAGAGGGGAGGTGTGTGTGAAGATTATTTTGGTTTGGTTCTGCTTGGTGGGAGCGGTAGTGGCGTGGCAATAAACAGACTGAAAACCATTCATTCTATCTTTTCAGTTTCTTTCTTGTATGATGAAAAATGCTGGGTTTTTTCACATGTTGTCTTTCTGAAAACAATATTGTTTTATAATACAGTGTTTCTTTTCAGCTTTGGAAAGCTGTTAAAAATGATTACTATAGATCAATAATAATATCTCAGTGTTGAGCATTGTATTATCCTTATCGAATTTTTATCTCTTACCTAAAATATCTAATTAGTCAATAATTTATTGTCTCTCCTTATATTTTATACAGTAAAACAGCCACTGTGTATAAACCAATAAAAATATATTCACTGTAGTAATTTGTCTTAGATGGTGGGTATACTATAAGGGAAATAGCTTATGATTTGCAGTGAGCCAAACTTGGATTCAACGTATGTTCTTACAAACATCAGTAACATAACTTTGGTCATATTATTTAATTACATGATCCTGAGAGTTTTTTATCTGAAAAACTGAGATAATAATAATAACAATCATAATAGTAAGATCACCTTAATCCTTACAATAAAGTAATTTAAACATAGCAGGTAAATGGAAGTAACTACTTTGAATTTAGATCAGCAAATACATTGCCTAACTTTTCCTCTTTTAATATTTATTTGCATTGATTGTACTTAATAAACTTTATTCAGTAAACTGTGGACTTACCATGTGTTGATATAGCCTACTGGGAAAAAGCGGAAAAGTGTTCTTAAAATATCAACATCCTTTTAGAAAAACAGGAGTGTCAAAATATAGAAGGGGAGTCTTCCAGCAATATTAGCTATCCTACAATTTTTATATTCTCAAATTGCTAACCAAATTAAATCAAATTTTTCAGAGTGCAAGTACTATGTGAAATTCTTACAGGCACTATGTTAACTTAGGTTACTTCCATTAGCATTCTTCTTTGCAAAACGTGTGTGCTGAACATGCATCTTCTGTTAATTTTATATCTAAAATATTATATTAATTAAATTGTTTTACCTCAAAATTTAAAAAATACTTACATCAGCTGATTGCTGTAATACAGTGAAAATTCCACCCATTCATTTCTAGATTAACCCACTTCAGTTATCTAATCTGAACTCCAAAAATCCTGAAATGCTAAATTTATTTATAATTGAATTTGAAACTGTTAAACAATAATATTGAGCAAGAAGGCCTTAACCTTTTCTTCAGATTGACTGAAACCTAGAGAGCCTGTGTTTTGCTGTAGACTCCTGACTTCCCCCTCACCCTGATCCTTAACGAGTCAGAATGGCCTAACCATAGAGGTCCCTCTCCTCCATTTTCCTAGAACATCTACTTTAGAAAATTTGTAATTGAAAATTCTTTCTCTGCCCCTTTGCACATGTAAATATTTTGAAAAGCTTCTTGTATGACCCAGCTATTCCACTGCTGGTATTGATCTGAAGGAAATCAAAGCACTTACTCAAAAAGATATCTGCACCCCCATGTTCATTGAAACATTATATGCCGTAGTCAAGACATGGAAAGGATCTAAACTTCCATCAGTGGATGAGTGGATAAAGAAAATATGAAATAAAAAAGATATATACACACACACACACACACACACATATATAAATAATAATAAATGTTTTATATATAGAGATAAATAATCCAGCCATAGAAAAAAATAATTAAATCTTGCCATTTGAGACAACGTGGATGGACCTTAAGGAAACTATGCTAAGTGAAGTAAGTCAGACAGAAAAGGATAAATGCCATATGATCTGACTTATATGTGGAATCTTAAAAAAATAAATAAACAAAACCAAGCTTGAGGACATAGAGAACAGATTAGTGGTTGCCTGAGGCAGGGGGTCGTGAGAGGATTAAATGAGTGAAGAGTGTCAAAAGGTGCGAATTTCCACTTACAAAATGAATAAGTCGTGAGGATGCATTATACAGCTTGGTGACTATAGTTAGTAAAACTGTATTTCATATTAGAAAGTTGCTAGGAGAATGGATCTTGAAAGTTCTCACCACAAGAAAAAGACTGTAACTATGTATGATGATAGATGTTAACTGGACTTACTGTGGTGAATATTTTACAATATATTGCAAATATAAAATCATTATGTTGTACACCTGAAATGAATATGTTATGTACATTGTAATATAAATTAATAAATAAATTCTTGCCAGTTTTACAAGTAATTTTAAAATTATATGGAAACATTCAAGACTCCAAATAGCCAAAGCAATCTTTAAAAAGAAGAACAGAGCTGGAGGAATCATGCTCCCTGACTTGACTATACTATAAAGTTACAGTAATCAAATCAGTACGATGCCAGTGCAAAATAAATTTTGCATAAGTGCTCATAAGACTTTTTATATAATAATTAAAATCTAGAGCCCATTTAAATATCTGATATTGAGGACTTAATTTGCATTTTTATATTATTGTATTTACAGAAAGTGACAACAGACTTTAAATGAAGAATGACTTGCGGTTTTTAAAAAGGATGTATTGTAAGAGGATTATAAGTTCCTTTTCAGACCAGGGCTGGGGCCCAACAACTAAAATGAGGATCTGATGAGGCTGTGATGGAGTTTGGTTCTCTCTCTAACTTGGCTCCCAGGAACTCCCTGAGGTCCCGACTTTAGAATACTTAGGATAGGTAATTATATTGCATATCTGTATTATTCTCTGCTTATTTTAGATTTGGTGCTTAAAAACTAGCCCGCCTTTGCTCATGTCTCTTGGGTACAGAATATAATTTGTACAAAAAATTACACAAATAAGCAATGCTAGATATGACACAATGTAAATAAGAAAATTGTTATTTAACACAAAGTTCTGTTTTGTATTTGGTGCATCTAGTATTCAACAAAATTTCATTTCCATCTGAGGTTTTCCTATGATACTGCTTTTCTTTTTAAAAACTTTGCTTGTCATTTGTTTTGTTTTGTTTTTTCCAGCTTTATTGAGATACAGTTGACATATAACATTGTGTAAGTTTAAGGCGTACAAAGTGTTGATTTGACACATTTGTATGTTGCAAAATGATACCAGCATAGCATTAGCTAATATTGCCATTCTGTCACACAATTACTGTTTCTTTTTTGGTTGAGAACATTTAAAATCTACTCTGATAGCAACTTCCAAGTATACAGTTGACCCTTGAAGAACAGGAGTTTGAACTGCATGGATCCACTTAAATGAGGATCTTTTTTCAATAGTAAATACTATGGTACCACCCCATTGAGGTTGGTTGAATCCACACATATGGAGCCCTGAATGTGGAGGAACACTGTGTGAAGGAACTGAGTATATGGAGTGCCAACTATAAAGCATGCAAATTTTTGACTGTGTGGAGGGTCCCTGCTTTTAATCTTTGTGTTGTTCAAAGATCAACTATATATTACAGTAGTATTAGCTATAATCACCATGCTGTACATTAGATCATAGAATTTGTTAATCTTATCACTGTAATTTTGTACCTTTTGACCAGTATTTCCCCATTTCCCCCGTGTCCCAGCTGTGTAATTTAATTTGGACGTAGCATACACTTTAATGATTTAGATCCATTTGCATTTTATTGACTTGTTTATGTTCTTGCATATTGTCTATCTTACTGACTGTAGCATGTAAACTTGAAAAGAATGTGCATTCTGCAGTTGAAGGTTCAGTGGCCTGCAAATGTCAGTTAGATTCATCCGGTTGAATCAGAGCTTCCGTGTCTTTACTGGTATTTTATCTAAGTGTTACATCAACTACCGTGACTCATCAGTCTGAACAGTTTATGCTGTGTTTGTGGAATTGTCTGTTTCTCCTGTTAACGTCCTCATTGTTCTTCATGCATTTTTGAGGCACTGTTATTAGATGTGTATGCATGTATAATTGTTATGTCTTCCTACTAAATTGTCCCTTTAATCATTATGTAAGATCAGTTTTACCCCTGATAATAAGCTTTGTCATGAAGTTGACTGATAATTGGATTTTTTTAGCTCAGTCTTCTTATGCTAACTGTTTGCATAGTATATGTTTGTCCATCCATTTACTTTCAGACTATCTGTGTCTTATTAAATTTTTTCTCCTAAAGGCAGCATTTGGTAGTTCATGATTTTTATCCATGCTATTAATGTCTCTTTATAATTGAAGGGCTCAGGCTATAAACATCTAATATAATGGTCAATGTGTTTGGAAGAGGTCTATCAATTTATTATTTGTTTTCTGTTTATTCCCTCTCCTTTTGTTCCTCTTTGCATGCCCTCTTTTGGATTATCTGTTGTTGTTATTGTTATTCCATTTTAATTCATCTAGACTTTTGCTGTATTCTTTGTATGAGAACATGTTCACGTGTGTGTATATATATTTGCTCTAGGAATTATAACACAAAAACTTTCACATTAAACTTAGCACTAATATTGTAACACTGGGTATAAGATATAGAAATCTTGCAAATTTATAGGTACCTTTAACCGCCTCTCCACTGATCTTTATGCTAGAGGAGTGATGTATATTACATCCCTATATATTCAAATCATACCAGAAAACGTTAGGATATTTGATGTAAGCAGTCACATATTTTTAAAGAACATAGGAGGAAAAAATGGCTTCTTTAAAAATGTATTTATTCAGGTATTTACCATTTCTCTTATTAGTACTGCATCCTCAAAAATCCATATCTGCATTTGGTGTCCTCTGTCTTCAGTGTGAAGGACTTTCTTTAGCAATTCCTATGGAGCTTTGATGCTGTTGCCAAATTCTTAGTTTTCCTTCCTTTGGAAGTGCTTTCATTCTTGACGGATATTTTCACTGGTTATTTTCTATGTCCCAGTCGTGTTCTCCTTTTGTTCCCGTACTCCAATATACATTCATTAGTTCTTTGGTGATATTTTACCCCAAGTCCCTGCAGCTGTGTTCATTTTATTGAAACTGTGTTTCTCTTTTCTTCAGATTGTATAAATTCTATTGACCTATTTTCAAGATCACTATTGTTCTGTTACCTATGTTCTACCATTAATACCATTTTATATTTTCTTTAAATTTCAGAAATTATAATTTTCAGTTCTGAATTCCATTTGTTTCTTTTTTTATGGCTTTTATTGCTCTGCTAAGTATCCCAGTGATTTCCAGTGCTTCATGTAATTCCCTTTGCTTCATGTAGGTGAATTATAACTGATTTAAAATGTTTATCTGATGATTTCAATACTTATATCATCTTGGAGATGACATTGTAGTCAGTGCAAGATGCTATATAACAGTACCATAGATCAGGTTGCTTAAAAATAAAAATTTACTTCTTATAGTTCAGGAGGCTGAGAACTCAAAGATCAAGGTACCAGGATACTTAGTGTCTGCTGAGAGCCCATTTCTTGGTTTGTAGAAAGCAGTCTTCTCCCATGCCCTCACAAAGTGGAGAAAGAGAGGGAAACATACTCACTTGTGACTTTCATACTGGCACTAATCCCATTCATGAGGACTCCACCCTCATAATCTCGTCTAATCCTGATTAGCTTCCAAAGGCCCCACCTGCTAAAACCATCCTGTTGTGAGTAATACATCAACATGTGAACTTTGGAGGGACCCATTCAGTCAACAGCAACATCTCTTAATTTTCTTTCTACTGGAGAATTGGTCACATCTTCCTGGAATGTTGTATGTAGTGTACCTTTGGGAAATTTTTAAATTTTATGTTGTACACACTCTGGATTCAGTTATAATCTTCCGGAGAATCTTGTTTTTGTTATAGCAGGCTATCAATCCAGTTAGTTGTGGACTATGTATTTTGTCTCCCTTTTTGTGGGCAGCAGTTCAAATAGCACATCAAATCTTTAATTGGTCTTCAGACCAGGCAGCAAACCATTCTTTCTGAGCATATGTTGTTCATAGGTTAGTGTGAAGTTGAGCAGTACTTCAAATTTCAGTCTAGCAATCACTGGCTTTGCTATGCTGATTTCATTTGTACTACCTACGTGTAGTTCAGGGGTAAATAAAGCTGCTCTGAACATCCACGTCTAGGATTTTGTGTGGATATAAGTTTTAAACTCATTTGGTTAAATACTAAGGACAATGATTTTCAGATCATATGGTCAGAGTATGTTTAGTTTTCTAAGAAACTGTTAAACTATCTTCCAAAGTGGCTAAAAGTGGTACATCCTTACCATCAGTAAATGACTGTTCCTTTTTCTCCACATCTTTGCCAGCAATTGGTGTTGTCAGTGCTTTGGATTTTGCCCTCTCTAATAGCTGTTCAGTGGTTTCAACTTTCAATTCCTGAATGACATACGATGCTGAGCAACTTTTCATGTTATTTGCAAGTTGTGTATCTTCTCTGGTGAGGTGTATCTAAAGGACTTCTGTCCAGTTTTAAATTGGGTTTGTCATTTTCTTATTGTTGAAATTTACCTTTTTTTTTCAAGATATTTTGTCTTGAACTCATTCCCACTCTCCTTAAAAATGAAAAATAATCTTTGATTTTAAAATAATTTCAGAAAAGTCACTTATCAATGTACTGAAATCAGGAGCATGAGTATTGAAGAGCAAAAGAAAAGAAGAGGAACTTCAAATCATCATATATAATTCAACCACTCTATTCGTGCAACTTTGAACTGAGTGCAAAATAATATTTCAGTTGATTAAAATGTGCTGCAAGCCCCAGAATATTCATTGTTTTAAAGAAAGAAAAGCAATCATAATGCATTCTTACCAGATTTTTTTTTCTTTTTTATCCTTTTCTTTAACCTGATAGATAATCTAAGGCAAAAAGAGAGAAAATAATTGATTTATTTTTATGTGTACATTTGGCATTAATACCAGCTGATGTGGTTATGGAGATGAAAAAGAAAAAAAAAATGCTACCATTAGAGATTTCAAGGGTATATAGTAGAGACAGTCCCAGTTATAACATGTCATAAATACCCGGTGAATCCTATGATAGACGAAGAGAGTCAAGGACAGACTTAATGAAGAGAATCCTTGAACCAATTGTTAAAGACAAAGAGTAGGCATCGAGTTTGAGAAGAGGAACCAAAGAATATTTTTATGGTTAAAAATGAATAAATAAATGAAATGAAACTACAAATATCCTGGGGAGTTTAAGGACTTGCCAAATTGGGGTTTGGCAGTTGTGAGCTGTGCATGTAAAAGTAGAGAGGAGGCAGAAAGTGAGATGATGGAAGACCTGAAGACAAAGTGTCTGTGTCTCTGTTTGAGACATAACTGTGTGTGTACACACACACACATAATACTAGAATTATGGAAGGCTTTCTGAAAGTGACAAAGGATCTAAGAGCTTAATCAGTTTTTTTGTTTATCTTAATTCCATCTCTGTTGCTTAAAATCTCAAAGCCTCCATCTTCTCATTTTTAAAAATAGAGATAATAAGAAATACCTCTTCTCTCAGATTCTTGTGTGGATTAAAATGGGGGAACATTATTTTAAATTTCTCATCTCTTCTATTGAGGTATAATTGACACAAAACATTGTATTAGTTTCAGGTGTACAACATAATGGTTTGATTTTTGTATACATGACAAAATGATCACCTCAAATTTACCTACTATCCATCACCATATATAGTTAAAAAGTTTTTTCTTATTTTTATTTCTTGTCATGAGGCCTTTTCTAATCTACCTTCTTAGAAACGTTCAAATGTGCAATGCAGTGTTATTAATTCTAGTCACCATGCTGTACATGACACCCCAATGGGGTAACATTTTTAGTGCTCTACCTGCCACTTGGTAAACATATAATAAATGGTAATTGGTATCATAACCATCAGAGTAATCATATACGTCATTTGAATAAAAGCTTTAAAAACTAGATTCTAGTATGGGTTATTCACTTCCAGATATTTAAATGTATTTTGTTTTCCTTTAGAACACTAACTAAAAAGACACTGCTGTGCATTTCTGAAACATTTTTTTCTAAAGTCCTTTTCCTCGGGTGAAAGTGACATTTATTTGACATGCTCAGAGCATCTCTGAGTGTATTTAAGGCTTCAGCAGCCTTTACATTTTTCCTTCCCTTTATTTCTCTTTGGGAAGAGATAAATTGATCATGTTCCCTTGAACAAATTGGACCAGGGACACTTCCATTTGGTTCAGAGATTGCAATATATTTTGGAACTGGAAAGGACCCAGAGGTTTTCCTGCTTGTTATTTTTGGATTCATTATGTTATGCTCGTCAGAGCTCTCTGAGCACATGTGCACATTGATTAAAACAGCAAAATGATTAAAGCAATGCATCAAGTGACAATCTCCAAACAACTTGAAAACTCCAAAGAGCTTCCTTCCTCAGGCTAGGCAAGCACAAACGTTTAGTGTTCATTTTATAGCACTGGTGAGAGTATTTCAAAAATTTAGGAAACAGTTTCAGATGACTAAGGTTGATGTACAATGAGCTATTTGAGAAATAGTTAGCTAATTTATTTCTTTTCCTCAAGGGTGATAAATTGGGTATAAATTGGGTACAAATCCTCCACAATTCCTAAAATTTTAATTACTAGAATTATTCCGTTATGATATATGGTGATGACTGCATCTTATAGCCAAGGGCACATTAGGATAAAAAAAAATTGTCAAAATAGTTATTAGTTACAACAATGTATGTACATTTTATGCAGTATCATTATTATTAATGTATTTAGGTAAAGAAAATGCAAAAAAGAAAATCAAAATATATAGTTTTATATTGATAGTATTATTATACAATGTGTAATTTTAAAAATGTGTAATACCCCAGGATAAAAGAAAAAAGTAAAAAGAATGCATCCAGTTACTGATAAATGTTAACAGTAATCAAATTGGGATGAAATTATGTGGAAGTGAGTAAGTCCAATTTGGGACTCGAAATGAAAAGTAGATTTTGATGGGAAACCTCATTTTATAGTTGTTTCTAAAGGGAAAAAATAATCCTTGAAACATACTTCATCTGGCATTGATGTATCAAATTGCTCTGAGTGTAATGCTTAAAGAGTTCTTGAACCCTTATGTGACCTGACTGAGTAAGGCAGAGGCTGGAATATGAGGCTAGGTTGGAAAGGCAGGGCTCAGAGGGACAATGGGTTTTGATTAGTGGGCATCCAGGGATAAGAAAGAGGGAATTTAATGACTGGGGAGGAGTTCCAGTAACTCCTGAGCACATGTGAATAGAAAAATGAAATGATATTTTTTCAATCTGCTGCACACATTCCCTGAGCAGACAAAAAATAAAAATGAATGAAGAGCTATCAAATAATTGTGCAAACGAGGGTAAAGGTAATAGACTATTAGACTGACCATAGCAACTGTCACTGTCAAAATCACTTAGCCTTTTGCTTTTGTGACAATTACCTATTGACCACAGATTCTTCCCACTCTTCTAGTAATATGCTCCCCAGGTCTTTGTCTGGCTGGCTACATCTTGTCTATTTCAGCTTCTGGTTACGTTTTCATCATTCAGCTCTTACTAGTAATCTTTTCTTTTTTTAACTTATTTATTTTTTATCTCCCTCCCCTAGAATATAAGCTACCTGAAAGAAGGGTCTGAGCAGATCACTCTCTCATCAGTGCCTAGAACAGTGCTGAGTACAAAGCAAGTGATTACTACCCTTTTTAACCATTTTTTAGTTGAAGTATAGTTAATTTACAATGTTGTGTTGGTTTCCAGTGGGTAGCAAAGTGATTCAGTTATACATATGCATATATATATATATACTTTTTTAGATTCTTTCCATTATAGGTTATTATATAAAATTGAATATAGATCTCTGAGCTATACAGTAGGTCCTTTTTAATCTATTTTATATACAGTAGCATATATAAATTAACCCCAAACTCCTAATTTATTCCTCCCCCTCCCCCTGCTTTCCCCTTTGGTAATGATAAGTTTGTTTTCTATGCCTATGAGTCTATTTCTGAGTCACTTGCTTTTTAATGACCAGCTTGTATTTTGGGGGGATGTGTGGAGCAAATTTTATCAGTAGGAACACCTGGTCCTCTTGGGGGCAGTGTTGATTAGAAAGCCGACAGAACAATTTGTTTACATAAATAGATGATAACATTTGTATTTATAGCTGAAAAAACCAAGTCCACCTCCCACTAAACACCCCCAATTCATAATAAACAATGGAACACATTATGCACTTTTAGGTGTCCGTGGCTTGCTTCATCATGTTGTCTGGCTCAGGTTCGTCCTTCAGCCTTCGGTACACCTACCCAAATGTTCTGTCTCATTAGGTCTCCGCACTAAAGGCAGCTCGACAGTGAAGGCTTCTGGACCACTTCAATCAGAATTAATGGCATGTTTCTGTTCACCCCTCTGTAATATAATAAGACTCTGCTTGTATTATAGTTAGCAAAATCTTTATTCTGCCTTACACATTAGCTGTTTACATGGATAACTTCCCCTTACATAACATGCTAATTAAGGGAAGAAACAGCATTATTTATCTCTGTGTTATTGACTGTACCTGGCAGAGTAGCCTACATCTACTATGTCCTGAATTAAGAAAATTAATGAAATTAAACTAAGGTGAATTTAAGAGTTCTTTTCAAAGTGCTATGAAAAATCACTAGGAAATGAGATTTGTGCAAGTGTTTCTATACAGCATCTTCTGACTGATAAATAAGAAGCAAGCATAATGTAATTTACTTTTCCAATAGGTGTCTTGGTTTAAATTTTCAGATACAATGGAAGTAGGAATAGAATAAAAATAGTCTATTGGGAGAAGGCCAAAATGAAAGGATTCTTCCTTACAGTATAAATGGAATAGTTCTGGTAATCAATTTTGAGAGAAATTTGACAATATGTATCGAAGTTTTAAAATTAGTGATGCTCTCTGACTAAGCAACCTTCAGGAAATTTATCCCAAGGTAATAAGTGGAAAAGTATGCAAAAAATGTAACAATAAGAAATTCACCGTTAAATTGTGTATAATAATGAAGAATTGGCAAACCAAATTTTTTAAAATATGGGTTTAGTTATAGATATTATGTTGTATAAAAGGATGGGCCATGAAGCCACACTGCCTAACTATGATCTGGCTTGATCACTTACTAACTCTATGACCTTGGACAAATCACTTAACCTTTCTGTGCCTGTTTCCTTAACTGTAAAATGTGGATAAGAATAGCGCCCAAGTTATAGGGCTGTTCTGAGTATTAAATGCATTAATACTGCTACAGTAGTTACAACAATCCCTACTTTATAGTATGAGCTAAAACCTTAAACTATGCAACATATTCTATACATACATGGAAGTGAATTTTACAGAGATATTTATAGTCACTCTCATTAAATTGTGGGTTTAGGGATGACTTTAGATCCCTACTTTTTATTCTTTTTCTGTTACATATAAATACAACTTTTCAATAAATATAACAAAACTTATTTTTAATAAGCATCTTAATGTTGGTTCCTCAAACAGTGTCATTGTTTGGGAAGCAAGACATACTAATACCTATGAATATTGAGCGTGAGAAGGTTCTTCTCAGTCAGCCTTCTTGCAAACTGCAGTAACTTTGTAGCATGACTTAAAAGTAACTCTCCTTTCCAGAGGTTATTAGTTCTTGGCATCCTTTATATAATCCTTCAGTTTGCTTGACTTTGCTGAGAATAGGTAGCTGAGTAGAGGGACTATCGTGGTGTTAATTCATCACTGGAAATGTGAAAGAGTCTTTCCAGTGCTTCACACATTATTTTTCGTGTGTTTTGACAGAAGGAATGATGATTCTGCCTGGGTTAGACAGCAATGCACAATAACACTCAGGAGTGTGGCCATATTTTCTGACATTTGTACAATTTGGGGGGAATATGACCTCCTTTTCATTATTTATTTTTCTGAATATGTCCGGGGGAAAATATGACCATTGGAACACAGAGCATGTGTATTCTCAATCTAAGCCTCTTAGCAAAAAATTGTGGTGTCCTGAGGTAAAATAACTTCTGAGCGTGCTTTCACCTCTCCATCTCTGTAACTTCATGGGAACAGCCAGTGTTTAATGAAAATATTTTTCAAGTAGTTTCTACCTGCTTTTAAGGCTGTCATTTGATTCCTCCATTACATATGTTATCCTTCTAATTTTTTTTACCTGATTTTTTTACCTTATACATATTTACACATTCCAGAAAGAACAGCTTTTGGTAATACATTTTAGTTGGCACTGTCAAAGCAAATTTTGCAACAGCCAAAGTTAAACAGGACAGGAAAACTTTATTTAGGGCTGTTGCAATAAGAGAGAGAGAGAACAGAACTTGGTCTTAACTCTACTGAAACAAAGGTGGGAGGCTTTTGAAATATCGGGATGAGAGAGGGGTCATGGGCCATCTGTGTTTGCTGATTGGATTTCCCAAGTGAAAAGTTATCTTCCTCATGGCTTCAGGACAGGAGGTTGTTTTACAACTTGGAGCAAGGCTCCCAGTTCAGTTGGGCCCCTACCCTCCCACAGAGCCCTGTCTTCTTTGATGGTTACGTTTCGAAGAGATGGCTCCAGGGTCCTTGAGAAAGACAGCCCTGGGTGGTAAAACTGGCAAAAGGATTTTTTTTTTTTTTTTTAAGATTTACATCTTAAAGAGGATGAAAAAGAATTTACAATTACAAGTTTTCTAAAGTAAATTTCCTAAGAAAAGGGAGGAGACAGGTTTTGAGTTAGGAAGAAGCCTGTCTACTGACTAGTAGAAGCTAGTCTACAGACTAGCTGAGGGGAATGTTAAGGCCATTTTGGTGAGCACTTAATAATATGCAATTCAGTATTTTATTCTACATCACATGAATGGGGTAAGAAGGAATCCAACATTTTTCTTGTTATTTATTATTTACATCAGTTTCATGTATAAACTGTCCCACTGAAGTCTCATCACAAATGTGATATATCTGTTATCTTCACTCTTAATTTACAGTTAAGCACCCTTTAGAACAGAAAGGTGAAGGGAAATTTCCGCAGCTCCTACACATGACAGAACTGGCAGTTCAGTTCAGATGTCATGTTCCCAAGTGCTGTCTGTCATTACTCATTTATGCACAAAGTAGTTTTCGGCAGCCTGTGATCTTCTAGGTACCAGATTAACTCTTGGGATGACACTCATCAACAAAAACAGTGCCAAGCACAGTTTCTAGCACATGAAAGGCCCTCGATAAACCTCTTTAACAAGGGGGACAAACAACACAACCCCTCCTTTTAAAAAAACCTTAAAGTAGCTTTGGCACATACTTTTGGCAATGCCAGTAGAAAAGCTTTGCAATTTATAAGGATGTTATAAAGTGTAAGATGGCTTATTGATACAATTATTGTCCCATGCTTTTTAAAATCTATGTTTTTCTTTCATTTTTCCTGAACAAAATTTGGTAGATTTTATATTCTTCTTAGATGTTTCTGGAGAAATCAATCTACGAAACTATAACCAAATTCCCTAAAATAATTGTCTTGTGTAGTACTTGAGAGGACCAGTGACATCCTTACATTTCTCACTATTCAATAATAAAAAAAAGTCAGTCATGATCAACTCAACATGATTTGATTATCCACAGTTTTGAAAATGTGTCTCTATACTGTTTGAGGTGAATAAATATGCTCTTAGTTTTTCTGTCTGATTCCTTAATGCTTCCAGCATTGCTAAAAAGAGTTATTTGTTACTCTTGCTGGTTGGGTGTCCAAGTGTGCTCCTGGGAAGGGAAGGAAAGGGAATCAGACCGGGGCAGAGTGAGAAGCTGGGTTAAGGTGGGGGCGCTATGATGCTGGGTTGGCTCTTAAAGTCGTCCTGCACTATGTGCAAGGGATGGGCATTTATACGTATAAGTGGGTCAGTCATTGGATACAAGCTTTCCTGGAGGCATAGGGTACAACACTGGGCTCTCTCAAGTCAAGGGCCATTTCTGAAGAAGGATGACAGCTAGAGGCTTTCAGTTTGAAGCACTGTCAGCAGCTTGCAGAACGCATATTTCAGTTACGAATGGGGACCGGGATGATGTATCACAGCAGCCAGTACAGTTGGATTTCTTAGATATACAGATACTGCTATATGTATCTTTGAAAAAAATTCCACTGAAATCAAAAGATACATTGTTTCAACTTCTGGATTCACTGGGGACTTCAGAATTCATGACAAATTTTTCAAATATCACATATAATTTTACAGTCATGCAACTGTGTATGAATTGCAATCTTGTCTAAATATTAATATGGGTAACAGTGAGCAAATATTGATCTTACTATTACTTAGTGAATGAGTATGAGAAGTGAACATTTTAGGAAAAATTAGGGAAATGTAATTTAAGTAAATTATTTTCCCTGAAAATCTAAGAATGGGTGTTTTTCCTTTAATGAACTTGCTACCGTTTTAAAAAGATCATTAATTTGGATTAATAGGATATGGCAATGTATGGACTGAATTGTCTCCAAAATACATATGTTAAAGCCCTACCTATCTATGTGGTTATATTTATATTAGCTACCTCTTTAAAGAGGTAATTAATGTTAAGTGAGATCACAATGCGAGGGTCCTAATTCAAAAGGACTGGTGTTCTAATAAGAAAAGGAAGAGACACCAGGAGTGCATTTGCACAGAGAAAAGGCCACGTGAGAAGGAAGTGGGAAGGTGGCTGTCTGCAACCCGAGGAGAGGTCTGAGGGTAAACCAATCCTGTTAGCACCTTGATCTTAGACTTCCAGCCTGTAGAACTGTGAGAAAAACACATTGCTGTTGTTTAAACCACTCAGTTTGTGGTATTCTGTGGTGGCAACCCAAGTAGAATAGTACAGTATATCAATGTCATGCTGATATCATAATGCTACTTGTCAGACTGTATCACTGGAATTTTAAGTACCACTGCTTCAGAGATAGACCTCAATTTAGGTTAGGTAAGTACCATGTGGGTGGACATGCATATAGCTTATAGAGTTTTGTAGTTGACTTTATCTGAGCTCTTAGATGTATGTATATGCAAGGTTAAAGCAGACCAGACCTAAATGATCAGATATTTCTAGAACCTTTCAATATTTCCTAAAGAGTCCAAATATTTTCTTGCCTCCTTAGCTTTTTACTTAGAAAATAGAAATCAAGAAGTGTCCTTAAGGCTTATAATCTCTATCTATCCACAGCCTTTAAATCATGAGGGCATGTAGCCAACATGGGAAAAGCACAGGATTTGAAATCACAATGGCTAGGATTAAACCTGAACTGGGCCATGCTACTCCTGGGCTAGCCATCTAAGATTAGAAAGCTACATAACCTGAAGGTCTTAAGGCGGCTTGATGTTGAATGGAATGAGTAAATAGAGGTAAATAAGTCAATAAGACTTACTGTGTTCTTGAAATGAACAAGATACTCTGAAGAATCCCTAACAGATGGGTCTTCATTTGGTTATTAAGCTTCTATGTTGTAAGTTTTTGTATTTTAGAGAAGAAAAACTGAGGTTTAGAAAGTTTAAGCAATGTTATCAATATTATACAGCAAAACTTGGTGGAGCCAGCTTTCAATTCTAGGCAATTTGCTTTCATAGCCTGTGTTATTAACCATTCTCCTATGCTATGCGACCCGACAATATGATGTTGATATTTTACTCTTATTATTACAGCAATCCTTTGAAAATATTAATTTTCAATTGTCTAAATACAGTGGGAGGGATATTTAGAAAGGTGAGAGCAATCCAGCTTGATCAGATAAAATAGTCTAGAAGTATGAGAAATGCAGGTACAAAGAAAGATTCCTGGAACATGAGTCACAGCTAACTGAGAAAAATGTCAAAAGTGTGTAGAAGTCTTCTTTCAATGTAGAGAAGCCAAGAAGATCAGACTGAGCTGTAGAAGAGAGGTTCCGGTTACCTGGAGAGGTAACAAAGGCACAGAAGTGGTGTTGTCCTTACAGGCAGTTAGGCACCATTATCCATGTACAACGAGAGTTTCCCTTGGGAATGCACAGCTCACCTTCCCAGGTCCGAGAGAGTTATGTTTTAATCGTAAAGAAATAAAGAAGGTGTTCTGTGTGTAAATCAAAGTTGCTATTTGGGGGTTCATGTTGTAATTTATTTCAGGATGTGATCTGAAAGCGCATTGCCAAACTCACTCAAAAAGCAAAGCTGGAAAAATAGAGCTTCTTTATAATAGGAATAACACAAAAAACAGGGTTTTTTTTTTTTTTTTCTCTTCACAAGGGATTTGTTTAGATACATTGTGATCGATACCATAAAACAATTCAGAGCTTGCTAAACTGTATATGGTTTTCAATGGAAATATACCTATCTGAATGGACAGCACAGTATGGTGGCATTAAACTTGTAAGGATACTTTACAGATTAAGAATAAAAGTTTAATTCCATTTAGTAAATTAAAACAGAGCAATGAGTGTTTTCTGCAAGATGGAACCTAGATTTCTTAGTTAGAAATCTATGGTACTTATTAACCTACAGTTATTTTTGGCTTACTGGACACAACACTGTGCATTCACAAAATGTATTTAATCT